>NC_140171.1:56020076-56153641 GCF_963971535.1 Notolepis coatsorum | reverse complement strand
TACACACACGACTGTGTGGCTCAGCGGAGTAGCAATACAATCATCAAATTTGCTGACGACACAGTGGTGGTGGGCCTGATCTCTGCCAACGACGAGAGGGCCTACCTGGAAGAGGTCAAGGTCCTGGCGGGATGGTGCCAGGAAAACAGCCTCTCCCTGAACGTCAGCAAAACAAAGGAGATGATTGTGGACTTCAGGAGGTCGGGGGTCAAGGACTACAGCCCCCTCAGCATCGACGGGGCACCGGTTGAGAGAGTCAACAGCTTTAAGTACCTCGGAGCCTACATATCCGAGGACCTGACATGGACCACACACATTGACAGTGTTGTGAAGAAGGCACGACAACGCCTCTACTTCCTCAGGCACCTAAGGAAGTTCCAAGTCAGTCAGAAGATCCTTAAGAACTTCTATTCATGTACAATAGAGAGCATCCTGACTGGCAACATCACCTCCTGGTTTGGGAATAGCACTGCACAAGACCGAAGCAGACTACAAAGAGTGACACGTTCAGCCGAACGCACAATTGGAGGGGGGCTCCCCACCCTCCAGAACATTTACAACAAGCGTTGCAGGGGCAAGGCTAAGAGAATCATTAAAGACTCCAGTCACCCGAACAACTGCCTCTTTGAACTGCTGCGGTCAGGCAAGCGATACCGGAGTCTCAAGGCGAGCACAGAAAGACTCAGAAGAAGCTTCTATCCCCAGGCCATCAGGCTGCTAAACGAACAATGAACACTACACAACAACAACCATCAAACGCACATAGCACATGTAGCAGAGTGAAGTTGTTATGCTAGATCATGGACAGAAACTGTTATCTTTCATCTTAAATAAGTAGGTCAAGACGGAAACACTCTTATTTTGAAGGAACAAAGTGGACCGAGCTCACTCTAGTGTTTTGGAGGGGTGCCTTGGTTACTAGTTTATATTAATTTCCTCATATTGAGTTATTGATTCTCCAAACGAAATCCCTTTTGGTCTTTTATAATGGGTTTAGAGAGGATAGGTCATCTTTCCAGTTGAATATTTGTTGTATTGTAAATACTTTAAATAATGTATATATTGGTTTAGCCGGTTCGTCGGCAAGAGAAACGCTGGCGGAAGTGATCTCTCTCTTTGAGTTTACCGTGAAAGAGAACAGAGGTATGCACTTTCGGTTACCTAATATTTGATTTAATTGCTATGTATAACTTGTAAAATTGATTTATGTTTTGGTTTTGGTACTGAAATTGTCCTGTGTGTGATGACATTAACTCTCCCTGTGTAAAAGAGCCATAGTACCGTCGTGTGCTAACTCGTATTCTGTTTAACAATAACAGGTGGACTACATGGCTATGACGGTAGCTCACGCCATGTTGTGTGTGCTGTTTTTGGTTCGATAACAGGTATGAACCGTTGTTTTTGTATTTCGGTTTAATTAATGCTTACACACTGTCTTTCATTTCATATTATTTCATATGTTTTTGCTGAAGTTGACTTGTACTGAGTTACATGTATTTGATAGTAGCTAACAATTGCTGTAACTGTGGATGGCGCACTGTTTTGAGTGTGTGCGCTCTCTTTGAGTTTACCGTGAAAGAGAACAGAGGTGGACTACACGGCTATGACGGTAGCTCACGCCATGTTGTGTGTGCTGTTTTTGGTTTGATAACAGGAGATCACCAATAAAACCAACCATCAATTGAGTACCGTTGTCGGAGTCTACTTCTACCTCACACCAGACACAACGCAGATTGGATCACGCTACAAACTGGTGCCGTGACCCGGATCAACTGGTCAGCGGAAGCCGACCACCGGTGTTGCTGGAGAGACGTGGAGGCTTCATGTGCGGCCTGGACGCGTGGATGCTGCCGGCGCGCCCTGGTCACTGGGACGCTGCATTCGCCGTCTGTTCCTGAGGAGGCTGGAGAGCACTGAATCCTTTGAAAAAGATATGGTCTCTCATCAAGTTTATTGATTTTGAGTGTGTTACCTAAAACACGCTGTGAGTAGAACGGTAAAAGTACCATTTGATACTGAAAATGACTTTGAACATAGGAAACACTCCTACAGGGAACTTGACTGTGGGGAGAGGGAGAGGGGTTCTAAGTTACACACCGGTTATGCAGTCTACTCCGGCGAGTCCAGGTTTTTCAGGTCCCTCTAGTCCTGGAAGGGAGAGTGTAGAGGGTCCCTCTGAGAGAAATGCCCCACCGTTACTTTTCACCCCGGTTGTTCCCTCACCTGGTGAAATGAACAACACTAGTGTTGAAACATCCCCCAGCCAAATGGCCAATTTGATAAAATCCATTGGGTCAGAAATAGGGGAAGCTATTAGAATGACGTTAATGCAGAACACAACCTCGGGGACTTCACCTGCATTAGCTTCTCAAAATCCCCAACAGATGTTCCAACCTGACCAATGTGGGAATACTGTGATTGATGCATCCAAAATGAATCTTGTGTTACGTTCAGATGCAAATGCCCCACCCTATTTTAGAGGGGACAGTACAGATAAGTGCTCTGTTTTTGAGTGGGAGGAACTCATGAGGACGTATATCAGAAAGAAAAATAACTGTACAGGGGCTGAACAAGTTGAGGAGGTTATGAACAAGCTAATGAGGAGGGCCCGGGACGTTACCAAAGTATGGATGCGTAGCAACTCAACTGTCAGTGAGGTGGGTGTTATTTTTAGCATTCTGAGGCAACATTTTGGTGATATTATTCACTCAGATCTTCCATTAGCTGACTTTTATGCAGTCAAAGCATATGCAAGCGAGAATCCTCTTGACTATTGGATTAGGCTTAACAAAGCAGCAGAAGCCACAGAGCAGTGTCTTCTTAGTAAGGGGGAACCGCAGACTAGCCTGAGCCAGCATCTAGTTCTCATGTTCATCCGTAACTGCCCTGATAAGGAGTTGTCCTTAGTGTTCAAAAGTAAGCCATCTCGTGAGTGGACAGCATGTGAGGTGCAGGAACATTTGGATGAATATTTGAGAGAGCATAGAGCGAGTCGAGGTCGGTTGACACAACATGTGGTCGCCATTGAGTCATCACAGGAGAGGGTGGTTGTTAATCACGAACAAAGCGTGTCACCTATGGCTGTCAGTAGTCCAGAGCTAGAGCAGCTGTCGTCTGTATCTGAGAATAACACAATGGATAGAGTTTTGAGAGTGTTAGAAATGGCTTTAGGCAACAACACTCAGTCTGTACAAAATGGCCCTTATGTACAAAATGCCCCCCATAAACAGTTCCCCAAACATTCTCAAGAATGTCAGGTTTGTGGCAGTTTGCAGCACAACACTAGGACGCACTGTAGGACGCACAGGCTGTGCTTCAAGTGTCTGGGTCCAGGGCATATTGGTATCTATTGTGGGCAAACCACTCCTAGACAGCCCCCTGGTCAGAGACAGGCTGGTCCTCCTCAGGAAAACTAGACGGCCCCCATTCAAAGGAGGACAATGTGGGCCCCTATGGTTTTTCCTCCAGTTGTAATGATGATATTCAGACGGTATATACGTCCGTTTGGGAAGCAGCATCCAAAGACAAAACAGTAATTATGCAGAATGTGACCAGAACATCCCAAAGTGACAGTTTATTTTTCACCACTGTATTAACAGGAGACAAGGTTGAGTTACAGGGGATGTTAGATAGTGGATCCATGGCTACTTCTCTGCGCGCAGATGTGGTTCCTCGGCTGAGGGAGGCCGGAGTAGTAACGGGTGACTTGATATCGACTACCAATGTTGTTCTTGTGGGGTGTGGTGGGAAACAGACTAGTCCGGTGGGAACGTGTGAGCTGAAACTTAAGCTTTACGGTTTTGAATACATAGTACCAGTCCTGATAGTGGAGGGTCAGGTTGATGAGCTCATTATAGGCACCAATGTGATGAAGCCCTTAATCAGACAGTTCAAATCCACTGGGGCCTACTGGCGCATATTGGGAAAAGCTGAGTCACCATGTCAGGATGAAAACAGTCAGTTTATCAGGTTCATGGCCAACCTTGAGAGATGGAGGGGGGAGGAAATTCCTGACAAAGTGGGAACAGTCAAGTTGAAACAGGCCGTGACACTTGAACCTATGAGTGAGCATGTAGTGTGGGGTCGTCTCCCACCCAGGACAAAACTTTCTATGGGAAGTACTGTTATTGTTGAGCCCAGCGCCTCTCGTTGTGTGCACCGTAACATACTAGTTGGCAGGGTAGTTACACCTCTCTGGGGGGATGGGTGGCTTCCTGTCAAGATTATAAATCCGACTACCAAAGCTATCACCTTGAGAAGGAATGCAAAAGTGGCTGACGTGTATCCATGCATTGCATTAGAGGATTTTGACAGTGATACGAACACGTCAGTCCACCAGAATGCCGGTAGAGTGAGTAGTGGCAGCTCTCACGGCAGTCTGACAGCTAGGAGTTGTGCTAGCAACAATGTAGTTAGGGGGAATGATAGACTGGCTAGTCTAGGGCTCCAGAACCTGTCAGTTGATGACTGTCAGGTCTCAACAGTCTGGAAAGATAGACTGACTGACCTAATTGAGAACTATGAGGATGTGTTTTCTAGACATCGGTTGGATTGTGGTGAGGCTAGTGGCTTCTGTCATCGTATCCGACTGACTGACGATCGGCCCTTTCGGTTACCTTACCGGAGGCTCTCCCCCGCCCATTACCAAAAGTTGAGAGAGACTCTGAACGAGATGGAGGACAGGGAGATAATTAGGAAGTCGAGTAGCGAGTATGCATCCCCACTTGTTCTTTGTTGGAAAAAGAATGGTGACTTGAGACTGTGCACAGATTTCAGGTGGTTAAATGCTCGCACTGTGAAGGATGCACATCCCTTACCTCACCAAGCAGATGTACTTGCAGCGTTGGGAGGCAATGCCTTTTTCAGTTCTATGGATTTGACATCCGGATATTACAATGTCCCACTGCATGAGGATGATAAGAAATACACTGCTTTCTCCTCTCCTCTCGGTTTACATGAATATAACCGTATGCCCCAGGGGCTTTGTAACAGTCCAGCTACGTTCATGAGAATGATGCTCACAATCTTTGGTGATCAGAACTCACTGAGTCTTCTCTGTTACTTAGATGACCTTCTGGTCTTTGGCAAGTCTGAAGAGGAGAGCTTGCAGAGGCTGGAGATGGTATTTCAGCGTTTACGAGAACACAACCTGAAGTTGTCTCCATCTAAGTGTCAGTTTCTGAGAAAGTCACTGAAGTTTTTGGGACATATTGTTTCTCGGGAAGGGATAGCCACAGACCCTGATAAGGTGCAGGCTATAGTGGGTGTGACGGAGAGCGATATTATGGAGTCGGATGGTGTCACCCCGTCTGCCAATAAGATCCGGTCATTCTTAGGAATGGTGGTGTATTATCAACATTACATTGAGAACTGCTCTGTAGTTGCAAGACCACTGTTTCAGCTGACCACGGGTGTGAAAAAGCCACGGAGAGGTAAAGTTAAAGGGAAGAGAGCCGCCCCCCTTCGTAAGCTTAGTGCAGCAGACTGGACTGTGGAGTGTAGGGAGGCCTTTGAGGCGTTAAAAGCCGCATTGGTGGGACAAGCTCTGTTGGCTCACCCTGACTTTTCTCAGCCATTTTTATTGTCTGTAGATGCATCCACTAGTGGACTGGGAGCTGTGCTTTCACAAGTGCAGGAAGGGTGTGGCACAGCCAGGCCCATAGCTTTTGCTAGTAAATCTTTGAATCATGCGCAGTCTAAATATCCAGCTCATAGGCTTGAGTTTCTCGCCATGAAATGGGCTATACACGACAAGTTTAGCCATTGGCTGCGAGGACATAGATTTACAGTGTGGACAGATAATAACCCACTTAAGTACATCCTCACAAAGCCAAAACTTGATGCATGCGAGCAGAGATGGGTGGCTAAGCTGGCACCTTTTGATTTTGACATTCAGTACATTCCTGGGCCTAAGAATACAGTAGCTGATGCACTGAGCAGGGAGCCATTTACTCGGCCTAGGGTGATGCACAGGCTGACAAGGACCTCGTATGATGTCTTGTTGAGGGAGGCTAAAGGTTTGGAGGTGGATGACGTGCAGAACATGTTCCGTCTTACCTGTGAGGAACCAGAGGTGAGGAGGAAGGGCCTAGGATTGTCCACTCAGAGTTCCCTTAAGGCCAGTGGTGAGGTGGGTAGTGACAGTGGGAGCATATCCCGTGAAGAGGTATCTGCTGTACTCCACACACATCGCTGTTGGGAGGATGGCGCAGCTATGAGAGCAGTCTCTCATGTGCAGCAGTTAGAAAGGTTGGTGTCCATGGGACAGAGCCCATTGCCGGTCATCACTCATGAGGAATTGTACGACAAGCAGTGCCAGGACCCTGTTACTAGTAGAGTCAAATTCTTTGTAGATAGAGGCCGCCGCCCATCTCGAAGAGAGAGAGTTCATGAGTCAAAAGAAACAAACCGCACACTGAGACAGTGGGGAAAACTCACAAACAAATTAGGAGTGTTGTACCGTGTTTCAAAACACGCTGTGAGTAAGAAGAAGGTCTTTCAATATGTTGTACCGAGCGCTCTGAGAGGACAGGTGCTGAAAGGGGTACATGATGAGGCTGGTCACCAGGGCCAGCAGCGCACATTGTGGCTCACTAGACAACGTTTCTATTGGAACTCCATGGAAAAGGATGTCAAAGAATATGTGAGTCATTGTAAGAGATGTGTATTGAGCAAAGCACCGGAGCCTGAAGCTAGAGCTCCATTGGTATCGATAGTCACCACTGCACCGTTGGAGTTGGTGTGTATTGACTTTTGGTCGGCTGAGGATGCCAATAATAAGTCCATTGATGTGCTTGTTATAACTGACCATTTTACCAAACTAGCATGTGCTTACCCGTGTCCCAATCAATCTGCCAAGACAGTGGCCAGGGTGCTCTGGAATAATTTTTCTGTTTATGGTTTTGCAGCCTGCATTCATAGCGACAGAGGGGCTAATTTTGAGAGTGCACTCATAGCAGAGATGCTTCAGATGGCAGGGGTTGAAAAATCCCATACCACGCCATACCATCCTATGGGAAATGGACAGGCAGAACGTCTAAACCGCACTTTAGGTAATATGATCCGTGCTTTGCCACCTCGTTCCAAGGTGAAATGGCCTCAGATGTTGAACACATTGACGTTTGCTTATAACTGCACGGTGCATGAGACCATTGGGCTCCCACACTTCTTTTTGATGTTTGGTCGCACCCCGAGATTACCTGTCGATGTCATGTTTGAGAGTGTCCTTTTGGATGGAGATACGGTGGATGTGGATAAGTATGTCCAGTCACTGGGAAAGGATCTGAGGGAAGCAATGGCACTTGCTCAAAAGCATGGTGAGAAGCAACAGACCAGGCAAGCTGAGGTGTATAACAGACAGTTAAAGGGACATTCGGTAGAGAAGGGGGATCGGGTCTTACTGGCAAATAAGGGGGAGCGAGGCAAGAAAAAGCTAGCTGACCGCTGGGAGAGTGCTGTCTATACTGTAGTGTGTAAAAACAGTGTGCTGAACATATACAGTATCCGTCATCCTGTCACAGGGAGGATTAAGACTGTTCATAGGAATTTGATTATGCCCGTCAATTTCCTGCCTCTGCCGTCATGGGATGAGCCAGAGATGGAGGTGTCTGTTTCTGGCACTGTTCCGAGTGAGGAGATGACAGATGATTCTGTGCAGGATGAGCTGAGAACTGCCCGGTGGGTTGCTCATCTTCCTGAGTCCAGTGTGGAGGGGGTAGTAGATACCATGACAGGGACGGGTGTATCAGAGCTAGCAGAGGAGCAGGTGGGAAGTATGGGTAGTGATCAACATCATAGAATTACACTTGAGACACATAATGGTGGGGAGCAGGAGTGTAAACTGAAGAAACCACATTTTTGGATGGAGGGACCAGAGGCAGATGTTGAATCAGAGGAGTCATACTCTGTAATTGTTTATCAGGACAGTGATCAGTCGTCAGACACGACGACTGTGGAATCAGGCACTGAGGACATGATGGCTCCGGGGAAGGCCCCCTGTAGTTCATCCTTACTTGTTCCAGTGTGTGAACCTGAGTCGGCCATATCAGGCACTGAGGACATGATGGCTCCGGGGAAGGCCCCCTGTAGTTCATCCTTACTTGTTCCAGTGTGTGGACCTGAGTCGGCCATATCAGGCACTGAGGACATGATGGCTCCGGGGAAGGCCACCTGTAGTTCATCCTTACTTGTTCCAGTGTGTGAAACTGAGTCGGCCATTGTCACTGTCATACCGAGTGTAGTTGGGGTACCTCAAGGGGTTTACACTAGGCTGGGGAGGTTCATCAGGCCAGTTAACAGGCTCATTCAGACGATGGCTGTACAAAGAGTCAGGGCTCTGCTGTCATCTTAAAAGATGACACAATTTTTTTTTGGTGATTCTTTTTATTAATAATTTTTTTTCCTTTCTTTCTTTGATTTTGCTGTTTGATTTTCTTTGAGTCATACTGGTAGTTATGGTTGTCTATTGCATTAGACATGATTGAGTAATTTTGGTGTATTCCATGGTATAAATATGTACATGGCATGTTTTGTTTCTATGGTTAGATGAGGGATTAGCTACCCTTTATTTTTCCTGATCCTTCATCGGATAGCTTTTGAGCTGGTCAACCTATTTTCTAGGGTTGGAATTAAGGGATACACCGAGTTACATGTGACGCGTTGACTCATTGTGATAATTTTATTTTCTATTTCTTTGGTTTATACTTACGCTGTTGAGTTAATTGAAGGGAACAATGTCCATAATCTGGCATAAAACAGTAGGGGTGAATGTAGCAGAGTGAAGTTGTTATGCTAGATCATGGACAGAAACTGTTATCTTTCATCTTAAATAAGTAGGTCAAGACAGAAACACTCTTATTTTGAAGGAACAAAGTGGACCGAGCTCACTCTAGTGTTTTGGAGGGGTGCCTTGGTTACTAGTTTATATTAATTTCCTCATATTGAGTTATTGATTCTCCAAACGAAATCCCTTTTGGTCTTTTATAATGGGTTTAGAGAGGATAGGTCATCTTTCCAGTTGAATATTTGTTGTATTGTAAATACTTTAAATAATGTATATATTGGTTTAGCCGGTTCGTCGGCAAGAGAAACGCTGGCGGAAGTGATCTCTCTCTTTGAGTTTACCGTGAAAGAGAACAGAGGTATGCACTTTCGGTTACCTAATATTTGATTTAATTGCTATGTATAACTTGTAAAATTGATTTATGTTTTGGTTTTGGTACTGAAATTGTCCTGTGTGTGATGACATTAACTCGCCCTGTGTAAAACAGCCACAGTACCGTCGTGTGCTAACTCGTATTCTGTTTAACAATAACAAGTGGACTACACGGCTATGACGGTAGCTCACGCCATGTTGTGTGTGCTGTTTTTGGTTCGATAACAGGTATGAACCGTTGTTTTTGTATTTCGGTTTAATTAATGCTTACACACTGTCTTTCATTTCATATTATTTCATATGTTTTTGCTGAAGTTGACTTGTACTGAGTTACATGTATTTGATAGTAGCTAACAATTGCTGTAACTGTGGATGGCGCACTGTTTTGAGTGTGTGCGCTCTCTTTGAGTTTACCGTGAAAGAGAACAGAGGTGGACTACACGGCTATGACGGTAGCTCACGCCATGTTGTGTGTGTGCTGTTTTTGGTTCGATAACAGGAGATCACCAATAAAACCAACCATCAATTGAGTACCGTTGTCGGAGTCTACTTCTACCTCACACCAGACACAACGCAGATTGGATCACGCTACACAAAACACATATGCTTCACATATGTATCATGTTTTAGAAGTGTTTCTTCACATTGCTTAGAATATTCCTTTATTAAATGCATATTTGTCAATGTTGAAACATGAACATGAAGAATATGCAAACACACACACATGCACACATACACACATACATATCACTCCGTTGCAACAATGGTACCCTTGATGTTTCTGTGTGTGTATGCATGTGCTTTTGTGTATGTGCTCGATGTACAGTATGTGTGCATGTGTGTGTGGATATTATCTGAAATGCAGAACTGTCAGAATAAGGAGAACGAGGAACCTTTGAACTGTATGACTAATCACTATGAAGCTCCTTTCACAGGATGTGAGCAGTCCTAATTGACAGCAGTGTTACTGTTCATACATACATACATACATACACACACACACACACACACACACACACACACACACACACACACACACACACACACACACACACACACACACACACACACACACACACACACACACACACACACACATGCATACATTCACTCACACTGCATGCACACACACACACACACACACACACACACATGCATACACACATCATATACTGTAAATTCACAGGGGCTGTTTTTGATGTGACATGTGGCTCTTGGAAGCTCAGTACTGACATTAGCTGAGAGGTGAGGGGAGGACAGCTGACTTTCACTTCACAGACTCTACCCTGGAACTGCAACATTAAGGCGAGACACTGCAGGTGAATAGTCAAATATACTTTTTTTGTTGATTTTGAGATTTTGTTATATTTTGCTTCCTAAACATGTCTTCTATGAAACTAGTGACAATAAAACGTCAATAACACACATTTAGTTGTTTATTTTACATCATTTTACCTTATTGCATCCATAAATGTGCACATATTTAATGGGGAAGTGCCTCATTTGCATATATAAACATACATTTCAGAAAACTTGCAATATATTTTTTCTTAGTTTATATGTACATAACAAATTGGGAAAGTTTCATAGTGATATCTATTCAAATATTGTTTGCCTATTAGGGGGTACTACACTGTACTACACTGTTTGTAGCCTGTGTGTAGTTCTGTTCAGTTCAATAACATCATTATTATTATTATTCAGTTATCAGGCATGTGTTCAGGTTGTCTATTACTAATGGTTTGATTAGGTATTGTGTTTGTAAATATCTGTTTAAAAAAAAAAAAGTATGGCATTTTACAATACAGAACTTTGAAGGCGTTTTCCCAAAAATGAGTTTTAAGAGTTTTTCCTCATACTCTGAGCCAGAAATCTCCACTTCAGTAGCACACACATACACCAAACCTTCCAGTTCTATTCATATCTATGTTCTGAAGGTATTTACAGAAGGGTTTGTTGATATCGCATTCATACCCTGATTTATATCACATTTTATTCCTAAAAACATGGCGAAATATGGAATTTTACCATAAAAATGGACTGAATGGAGTATTTTCTGATTTATGGAGTGATAAAAAGAGATATCCAAAATCCCCTCTGTAATAACCTTTGGCTCTAATATGTCAACAAAATGAAACTATAATTTTGAAAATGGCTTTATCCAATGTTCAGATTTCTGTCCTGGAATTATATGCAAATTAGTGCATATTTAAGTAGATTATGCCTCATTTGCATATTTAAACATACAATTTCAGAAAACTTGTAATACAAAAAAGTCTTGTCTTAATATAAGTAATCAACTGGGGAAGTTTCATTGTGATATCTATTAGTTAATTTTTTTACCCTATTCACCTGCAGTGTCTCCCCTTAATTTGATATGAGTCACATTCGGGAACTATGGTGTATCAACGTGTTTTTAAACCTTTTGAAATACAGAAAACTACTGAATTGACCGATCCCAAGCATTGCCTCATGTTCATGATCCTCCTTTGCTTGACAGGGGTTCTGTTCAACCCTAATAAGCATTGAAAAACATTTTCACATTGCTATTTATGATTGCTAACACTATTAGGACCAAGCATGATTTTTGCTATCCACAATAACACTGTAAAACCAATGTTCAGCAAAGGCTAAAAGCGTTAACTTCCTAACGCTATTCTTACCACTGGGGTGGCTTGCGAGGCAGCTGGATTTGCAAGATCACGCAATCACATGAGAATTTATCTTGTCAGGCTTCAAGTTTTGCACTTGTGGATGAACCACAGTGGTAACTTCGGACCAATAGCGTCCTATGATGAACTACTGGCAGCTACAGGTGTGGTTTAGGTGTGATATTTGCTACCTTCATTGAATCAAATATGTTTTGGTATTTGTATTTCTTACAAAGACGACGAAAATTGTCTATCGACATGCTAACTACATAGCTAGGCTCCTCTTCAGTGCTCTCCTACTATGTCATATGGTTCGTTGATATGGTTGGTTGAAGTTAGGCCGTGATAGACGGTGAGGGACAGAATGACAGATGGTTCATCCAATCACCTGCCAAGCAGTGTTAATTTTGTCAACTAAAATGATATGGTCGTCAACAAAGCTTTTTCCCCTGACGACAACGAGACGTGCCGTCACATTAATGTAGATCATGTGACACTAACGCGACTAAATAATGAATGCAATATCATTGACTACAAACAACAACACAAAATGTAGTTTACAAAATAAAATCTAGCCGAAATCTCTCTTCATTTTAAGACGAGACAAAATAATTATAACTTTTAGAATAATGCATGTTACTATTAGTGAAGCCTTTCCGTTTCCTGTGTGCAGTGCAAGCGTGCCGCTTTGATTCATTTCCTCACTCACGTTATGTTCTTAGCCAGCATTCTAGATAGCAGTAACTGCACACATGCCCACATGTGTGCATATTTTGTAATACAATATATATATATTGAATTGAAGGATTATTTGTTGCCTGTCGATAACCCTTTCATGTGACAAAATCCGTTCAGCAGTTCTCGAGTTACATGCCGGTATTTGAGGCTTGTGCAAAGTACACGGTATTGCGCAAAATACCACTCCCGACTCTTGGGGCTCTAGTTCCGTCAATCATTTGGCTATCTCGAAAATGATTGTGGAGGGTTGTAGCCAATGAGTATGGCTTTCCAATGATACCCCACGTGGGGATGTATGAATCAGGGATCTAGGTGAAAAACTAACGAGCGAAAAAAGGAAGAGAAAAACAGCACTAACTGAGGCCATGGTTAGACTAGTGTATTTGTGGCGTTTTTTTTATACATTTTTGAATACGTTTCATGTCCCTATTACACAGAAATGCGTTTTTTGGCGTTTTTTTGTGGATACGGCTGAAACGCAAAATTGTGTTTGCGTTTTGGAGAAACGCTAAAAAACGTGCAGACAACAGCGTGTAGTCTGCATGAGCCGTTGTTGCGAAAAGGCCCATGCGCAGTAGATACCATCTGCGTGCCCTTCCGGTGACAGAGAGCTGTCCCAAACGAAATAGCTGCAGCTACTATGTGTTGTCAAGTTATTGTTATAAGGACCCCAGTCCAAGCTACAACAGTCTGCATTCCCTTAACAATTGTTTGTATTGAGCCGTATTGTATTGTACCCATATGCAATATGTTAAAGAAAGTTTACATCCATTCATTCTCCTAGCATTACCGATTGGCACTGCCACTGGATAACATGAGCTAGTGTTAGCTATCAAACCCTGTTAGCTCAAAGCTCCTCTTTCAACTTAACAAGCATTAAACAAAATGGCCCAGTCATCTATTCACCTTTGTTTAATACACACAGCGTTGTCTCTAATGTTATCTAACCACTGATAGCTCCCGATATCATCAGTTTGGTGCTGGCTAAGTAGCGTGAGCTAACGTTAGCTTCTAGCCACAATGCTATACTGTTATAATGGCAAATTACATTGACGTTAGCATGCAGCTAACAATGCTACCGATCGTTTTTTAGACTAAACTATCCGCTCTTGGTGGTCACTTGTGTTGATGTTAGTTTTGTTTCATCAACAAATGACAGGCAGAACACACAGTGAATGTATCCGTTTTGTTTATTGCACTTTTATTAGGCTTTGCTGAAAAAGAATTGCTGCATTGGGTAACTAGGCAAAAGATGGTGGCCGCCTTGTTGACATTTCCTTTGCAGGCACATTCAAGTTCTGATTGGTTGAAATTGCCTTCATGTTTGCCACCTACTGCCACCTACTGCTTTGGCAGTGTACTACATCAGTGTGCTCGGGTGACAAAAACGGAAAAAAAAACGAAAGTGTGACTCGAGGCGCATGACGTTGCGGCGAAACGCATATGACAATGATACGAAAATGAAACGAAAGGTGTAACCGCACCCTGAGTCTTTCATTGTACACAGTTTACCTAAATCACTCCTAATCACTCATCTCTAAATGGATCTTTATGAAATTTGGACATGTACTACATAAGGCTTCAGGCTATGGATCTCAGGTAACTTGAGTAACAAGTTTTTTTACAACTCAAGTTCAGACCTATGTTACTCATTAGCACTAAAAGTGATCTTTCTTTATTGTATCATACACTTCAGAATGTTATCTTTCAAAAGAGACCTAGGCTCATGCATGTGCTATAAGTATAAAGTATAGTATTTTGGTTTGCAAGTGTTATTGTTGAAAGTGAAAGACGAGGAGGAGACTATAATTTCAAACTGTAGTAAAATAATCACGGGAGAATTGATACAATGTAATGACCTCCACCCCCACGCCGTCTGGCGATCGTCTTTGTGATAATGGCCACCCGAAAGACGCCAACATGACTAGGGGCTGGCTGGACTACATCTCGACCACCGCAGACATTTGGTGAGTTCAGTGATGTGAATGCAAATGAAACTGTCAAGTTGATCAACAGATTTTGACTGTAGGAATCTGTAAGGGCATCTCATCAATACTAATTTAAAAGCATGACTTGGCTCCCAGTTGCAAAACCAGTTGCCCGTTAACTTTGCTTTACTCCTAAATCAAACAATTTAGTCCTTTCATGTACAATTGATATCCTAACTAATGTTGCAATGCACGATTGATATCTTAACCAACATTGCAAGACGCTTATAATGAAACGCTCCGACATCAAGGCCACAACCTAAGCATGCACTTTTTTCTTCAACCTAAAACCTAAACGTACATGCGCGTTGAACCTAAATGTGCACGCTCCCCGAGCTACACGTGCGGGCACGCGGTGATAAGAACCATCTGATTCGGCACGCCGCATTTCTTATTACGTCGGGACAACATATCTTTGTGTTTGTGTCAGGTTTGTGTTTGTATAGACCACATTGCTTAGCAGAGTTCAGTGATGTGAATGCAAATGAATGGAAACTGTCAACAGATTTGGACAGTTTTGTAAGAATCTGTAAGGGCATTAATGGGAGCAATTGATTTTTTATTTTAGGTATCTAAATAGTTACTTTCACAGTAACGCATTACTACAAAAAGACTAAATCGAGACTAAACAAAGACTAAAATGCTCAGACCTTTAGTTGACTAAAACTGACTAAACGACAAATAAATTAAGGTGACTAAATATGATGAAAACGAAAAGGAGCATTTGACACATGACTAAGACTAAAACTAAAATGAAAATCGCTGACAAAATTAACACTGCTGCCAATTGAAAGTGCCTGCCCTTTTCCAAACAGTTTCCAAGGACGACTTCTCAGATGGTTCTGTGTAACAAACCACCTGGTGCATCAGGTTAGGCTTCCTGGTCCCCGGCTGTTAATATATATATATATATATTATTATTATATTATATTATAATATATATATATATATATATAATATAGTAACACCCACTTGGTTTGGACACCCACTTGGTTTGGACACCCACTTGGACAAATAGGAGTTTCTCAAGGTAGCAAGTTAATATGGTTCCACTTATTCAATTGTTCTGACATTTGGCGGGAGCAGAGTTGAGTATAATTTAACAGATCTACGTTTACAAATGTTTCATGGGTGTACCTAGACTAGACTAGACTAGACTGCATTAGACTGTGTACCTAATGCAATTGAATCTTTACTAGTTTCCATGGTAACTACTACAGTACCAATAAATATATGCCTCTGTATTTTAAGACCAGTCACCATAACGCTGTGAAGCTGAGAGGACAACGTTATGAAACCAAAATAGTCAAAACAACAGACAGAATACACTATTGGAATTACATACTCATGATTACCTCACTCGTTTGTTGTTACACGCCGTCGTTTTCATGTTTTGAACGTTTTAGTCAAAACTACAATGAAAACAAAGATGGCGGCCCCAAAAACAAACAGGAATGACCCGGAATGACACAGTAGTAATAGTCATGCTCTTGTGATTGGTCGAAGTTTGCCAAGGCATATGGGTACTGTAGTAGTTACCATGGAAACGAGTTAAAATATTTTTGTAAAAGTTAAAACATTTAACTATATTGGTTGTAGCAGTAGTATAAGAATTAAATGAAAGATTATGAACCTACACAATACGATTTGGCTGTAATACTTAGTTTTGGTTGGCTACAATGGGGTAGAATCACTGGTGGAACCTCACTCCCCACCCCAGGTATTATATATAGCTACACTAGTTACATAGAGCTATCACTTGATTATGTAGCTAGCGTTAATGCTACATAAAACAGCCAGTGGCCAGCAAGGGGGTAGCTAGTGGTAACTTAGTAGGCCTAGGTAGTAGAAAATAGTTCAATAGCAATACTACTGTTATGTTATCAGTTTTACAGATCGCTAATGCTGTTGTGTCCCTGACGAAGATGGACAGGAGCACTTGTATTGGTCCTGCTCCCGGCTGCCCTTGGGGGGAAGGACGACGGGATGAGTCAAACGCAGAGAGGAACATTTCATCGGCGACCCAAAATAAAAAAAGATTGCATGTGTGTGTATCTGTGTGTACCGCCCATCACATGTGTGTGTCACTGCATGACGACATTGTCAATGTGTGCAATGAATAAAGACTTCTTCTTCAAAGTCCAGTTTAAAATGGTCTGCCTTGCACAAGTAGTGTTGGCAAAATAACTAACGCACTTGTGTTATTGTCAGCCCGGCTGCACAGTCAAATATTAAGGATAATAATGAATGAAACTTGTGAGTAGACATAATCCTGTGGTGATAACTTTTCACATAGGATCTTCCCATAGCCCGGCGTTCCACATAAATCCAATGCTGACATTTGTTTTATAATAATAATAATTTAGGACCTGCTCCGAGGTCATCAATTGGCACACATGCGATGCATGCATGCAATTCGTATCTGCGATTAACCCATCCCGTCGCCCTTCCCCCCCAAGGGCAGCCGGGAGCAGACAGGCGTCAACGTGAGCCGCGCCAGGGGACCAATCCAAGTGCTCCTGTCC
The DNA here is from genome assembly GCF_963971535.1 of Notolepis coatsorum. Lineage (NCBI taxonomy): Eukaryota > Metazoa > Chordata > Actinopteri > Aulopiformes > Paralepididae > Notolepis > Notolepis coatsorum. Next base: position 56,136,585 of record NC_140171.1, on the reverse strand, counting down.
GTCTTCGTCAAGGACGCCACAGCGTTAGCGATCTTGTTGTTGTGCAGGGTTCAGGGAAAAGATCAAAACAACACCCTGTCCCATGGCTTCTCAGGGCATAACGTCCAAGTAGGCTATTCTCCACACAGAAAGGAATGGCTCAAAGTTTGAGTTTGACAAAGCATGACCAATTGAAATGCAGGTCAAGCTAGTTTGTCAGGTTGTCGGGTAGATATATCTTTTGTGAAACAACTTCTTCAGTGTTTGTTTCTCCCTTTTTATTTTTTTTTACACAAAAGCTATTTTTTTTTTTTTTTATACATAGCTGCTCTGTCCATTGGCCAGTGAAAGGAACCCTATTGGTTCAGACATCCGGCAAATCGGGGGCAGGCAGGAGGCAGTGTTGGCGGAGGTGGGAGTGGGGGTTCTCTCCATGCCTCAGTGGCTGCTTCTTGAAGAAGGTGCTTTTAGCCATCCAACACACACAAGCACGAGCACATGCATGTGCACAGACACACACACACACACACACACACACACACACACACACACACACACACACACACACACACACACACACACACACACACACACACACACACACACACACACACGCACGCACACACACACACACACACACACACACACACACACACACACACACACACACACACTGTGAAGTCAGCAGACCTCTTTGTCAGTCTGTCACAGAATGGTGACCACAGTAGGCCCTACACAGTCAGACTAGATACACACACATATACCATTATAGCCTATACACACACAATCCCACACAGATGCACACACACAAACAATTAAACACACACACACACACACACACACAACACACACACACACACACACACACACACACACACACACACACACACACACACACACACACACACACACACACACACACACACACACACACACACACACACACACACACACACAGAGGCACAGCTTGACCACCCATCACCAGTGTCTGATTACCACTGCCATCCTGCACTCCTTCTCTCCATCCCTCCTACACACTCCATTGCTTTTCTCTCTGTTTCTTCCAGTCACCCCCCCACAAACACACACACACATGCACCCTCCACTTCTCCTCTTTCCCTCTGTCCATCCAACCTCCTTTTTCTCACTGCTCGTTGCAATTCGTAATACATATCTCCTGCCTTCCCATTTATCTCCACAGACATACATGCAAATTGCCTCAGGTGTTCGCTCGCACAAGAACTCCCTTGCTCGCTGGCTCAAGAACTCCCTCGCTCGCTCACACACTCACTCACTCACTCACTCACTCACTCACTCACTCACTCACTCACTCACTCACTCACTCACTCACTCACTCACTCACTCACTCACTCACTCACTCACTCACTCACTCACTCAATTCATAATTTAGAGTGCTTTATTGCCAGGGTCCAACATAAGACATCTTTGCCAAGTGAACCCCCCACATTCACACAAAAACATGTACTCTCTCTCTCTCTCTCTCTCTCTCTCTCTCTCTCTCTCTCTCTCTCTCTCTCTCTCTCTCTCTCTCTCTCTCTCTCTCTCTCTCTCTCTCTCTCTCTCTCTCTCTCTCTCTCTCTCTCTCTCTGTCATGTCACACAGTAGTAATACATGTGTGTGTACGTGTGGGTTTCCATGTGCGTATGTGTGTGACAGGAGCTTCACTATGAATTGAAAATGCGGGACCCTGATGTAAACAAGACAAACGTCTTTCTCTGGTCTGCATCCCCACTTTGTATGCCACTCACGGCTTTTCTCTGGTTTTTTTTTATTTATTTTTTATTAGCGATCTGAAATCATATTGCATCACACGAGCCTACCGTTGGAGATCCAGGGACCGCCGGCGCTCAGATGTGAAAAAAGCGGCCCCTATCGTCTCCCAGATGGTAAATCACCCTTTTGGAATGGACTCAATGAAAGTGAATGGGAGAACGGATTTCTGACTCCACATTTTACTTCTCACTGATGCAGCCGGGGTCTACCAGAGTTCATTCTGGAGCCTCTGGAGCCACGGCGAATATGGGTTACAATTATCGATTTTTTCGAATGGCGATCGGAAATTGTAATAAACCATTTGGATACCATCTGACCTCAGGTAAGGAATCTATGTTATCAGTGTTAGGATAATCAGACTAATTTTGATGAAGATATAGGCTGTTTTGTGAAATGGGCTCTTTCGGTTTCACTGTAAAAGTCCAAGAGGAAATGAACACGGCGATTATCCGTGCGCGGCTCGAATGTGCTTGCGTGCACGGATAATATTGATCATCTAGCGTTTATTTGAAAACGATTCATAAATAGGCAGACGAATATCAACGTTCTGGAATATTCCAGTAAAAGACGATTATCATAGAATGGTCTAGAATGAACTGTTTTTTACCTCAAAACGGGTGCTTTTCAAAATGCTCTCAAACGAAAATGAAGCGATAAAAAACCAATCTGCCTTGACAGCACTGACTGGAAAAGGATTCTTTGATAAGCGACGGGCAGATTAGACACATAGCCATAATTTAAAACATAGATTAGGCGATATTAAGCGTAACATTGGCGCCGATGGTGGCATTGAAGCGCTACCTCTGGCGCCACCTCGTGGCATTCAAAGTGTTAACATTGGCCGTGGATGGTGGCATTCAAGGGGGTAAAAAGGAAAACACGGCTGGCGCTCAAAGTGTTAACAATTGTGTGTATAAGAGCCGTACTGTATTGTACCCATTCTGCAATCTGTTAAATAAAGTTTTCATTTATTTCATTCATTCACACACCCTGGTACTGTATGTGTGGCCTGCATGATGTGTTTTTCACACACACACACACACACACACACACACACACACACACACACACACACACACACACACACACACACACACACACACACACACACACACACACACACACACACACACACACTGAGATGTGAAAGGTTCTGCATCCCTGTTGTTCACCTCAGGGTCTGTGTGTATATGTCGGGTCTGTGTGTGTGTGTGTGTGTGTGTGTGTGTGTGTGTGTGTGTGTGTGTGTGTGTGTACATGTGTATGTGTGTGTGTGTACATGTGTGTGTCAAGTCATTTATAGCACTTTAAAATACAAACCATTGTTCCAAAGTGCTTTACAGAAACATGATATGTAAAAACGAAACAAAAAAGAAAACAAAATCAGGGCCCGTCAGACTTAATTAAAAGCAAATGAGTACAAATGGGTGTTTTTTAATTGATTCTGCCGATTCAATATTATGAGGCAGATTATTACAGTGAATTACAGTAATCAAGACTGGAAAATATGAAAACATCATGACCTTCTCAAGGTCGAAAAGATATAGAAAGGTTTCGTTCTTTGATCGAAGCTGGTAAAAACAGGATTTCACTAGTCCTGTTTGTCGAACTTCAAGGATTGGTCAAAAGTCACACCAAGATGTTTGGCATACAGCTTGACTAAAGGGGACAGATATCCTAGATTCTGATTAATGATGCAAGTGGAGCCAGGTGGGCCAAATAAAATAACCTCTAATTTATTCTCGTTCATCTGAAGGAAATTGTGTCCCATCCAACTTTTGCTCTGATTATTTTGTTTTAAAGGGAGATAGATTTGTGTGTTGTCTGTGCAACAATGCAATTAAATGTTTTTAAATCATATTTCTGAATGATTTGACCGAGGAAGCATGTAAACAAGAAGAGGTTATGACTTAGTATAGAGCCCAGAGGAACCACACAGGAGCTGAGGATGAAAGTGAACGTCTTACAGTATAGAGACCGAGAAAGATCTATCACTAAGATATGAGTGGAACCAATCTAAGACTTTGTCTGAGGCACCAAACAATTTCTGGAGACGATCGATCAAAATTAAATGATCGATCGTGTCAAATGTGGTACTGAGGTCCAGAAGAATAAGAGAAGTCCTGAGTAGAGTTGTTCCGATACCGATACCAGTACCGATACCTAAAATTCTGGTATCGGTATCATCGAGTACACGTACAATCTATGCTCCGATCCCATATGACGTCATTTATCAACAACACGTGCGGTATCCTCCTGCTGAGAGTGAGCATTATAAAACAAACGTGTTTTGAATCAACTGTGAATTAAAGTGTCAATGCTGTTTGTCATTTTAACAGCAGATACTTTCTTAAATGTCATCGTCCCGACAGAGAGGTGTGACGGGGAGCTCTGATGTGTTCGCTTGCTGGTGTTATTAGCATTAGCTGAAGAGCTAGCTGAAAAGCTAGTTTTAGCTTAATTAGCTAAAGTTGAAGCTATTCATAATCCAGCAATAATGGCTGCAGACCTGCAAGCAAAGTACAGCAAGTTGGCAAAGGAGTATTCCAAGGTAAATTACTTTTTCACCAGTAATAATAATAATAATAATAATAATAATGGATTGGATTTATATAGCGCTCTTCGTGACACCCCAGTGACCCCAGAGCGCTTACAGAGTCCATTATTCGTTCATACACAGTCATACCGGTGGTGGTAAGCTACAATTGCAGCCAGAACTGCCCTGAGGCAGACTCACGGAAGCGTGGCGAATAATCATCGCCTACGGCCCCTCCGACCACCACCAACATTCATTCACATGCATACACATTCATACGAGGCGAGTAGGTTAAGTGTCTTGCCCAAGGACACATCGGCAGTGGGATGGACATGGGCTTGAGCGGGATTCGAACCACCAACCCTTCGATCATTGGACGACGTTATAACGTTAACGTTATATTGTCTTTCCATCTAGCTCACGTTAACTGGCTAACCTAAGTGTTGTCACTGATCGACCTCTCCCACACATGCATGCAATTAATGACATAATGCGGACAGCCATACCGGTGACAATGTTTAGCTTTTAGTGCCAAAGGATAAGAGTCTGAGGCGGAGTCTCAAAAGAGAATGTTGAATATTTATTGTGCATTAAAAATCACAACAGAGCCTCTGCTACTAGCTAACTGAACCGGAGCAGACTGGGTAGCAAGTGCAACAACGTATAACGTCCGTGCGGAACCAATGTCCCAACAACCTTTCCGTGGGTGAACTCATTGAGCATAGTTGTCAATTAATGATACAAATACTAATCTATACAATCACCTGTTGTTGAATAAATACCATTACTTTCTAGTAGGGATGTCCGATATTATCGGCCGACCGATATTATCGGCCGATATCGGCAGTAAAATGTGATATCGGAAAATATCGGTATCGGTTTAAAAAAAGAAAAAAACAATAACAATATTTGTTATATATATATCCAATGAAATTATTAGTTACCTGAAATTATTCTGTTTTTTGGGGGGGGGAAACCCTGCATATATCGGTATCGGTTGATATCGGTATCGGAAATTAAGAGTTGGACAATATCGGAATATCGGTATCGGTAAAAAAGTCAATATCGAGCATCCCTATTTTCTAGTTATTACTAAAAAACAGTATATATATAAAACAGTAGCTGTAAAAAATAATAATAATAAAAAGTTTTATAATTGATATATAAAAAAATTAAATGTATGCACTGGTATCGGATCAGTATCGGTATCGGCCGATACCCAAAGCTTAGGTATTGGAATCGGATCGGGAAGGGAAAAATGGTATCGGAACATCTCTAGTCCTGAGTCTGTGGTTGATAGGAGGTCATTAGTTATAGACTCAGTGCTGTGAAGAGCACTGAAACCCGAATTTATCAAATATGTTGTTCTGGTTAATTAAGAAATGACAGTAAGTGGGAGAGAATGACATTTTCTAGTACTTTTGACAGAGATGTTAGTTTAGAGATGGGCCTGAAAGATAGTGAGGGATAATGGGGTTTCTTTTTTTTCTTTCTCTTTCTCCAATTTTCTGTTTTTCTCCCCGTCCCAATTTAGTCGCCATGCCAATTCCCCCCCTCCCCTACCTGGCTGCTGTATGCATGTTCTCCTACGAGTCGGTACAAGGGCGTCCCGAAGCCGACCGCACGCTTCCTCCAATACGTGTGGCGACTGCCAGTGACGTCTTTTCACTTGGCAGCGAGGACTCTCATTGGTGAAGTGTAACGCGTGGGAGGGCACGCTATCTCCACCAAGTCCTGTCCACGCTGAGCAAGCGCCGAGACCTGACCTGTAGGCGTCGGCTTTTTGTTCATTCATTGGAGGAGCTCCCGCATTCAGTTCGATTACAGCTGGTGACTTCATTCATACAGGATGCTACAACGTCCTACAGTACTGTATGTCTACAGACTGTATGAATTAATGTTGCTGAATTAAAGAATGAATAAGTTAAACGTGTCAATTCAGCAGTCAAAGTGTACTGTATAAATCTAACTTCATTAGACGGCCGACGTACGGCTCTCTTGTCCATTAATGGATATATAATGGATATTTTTTTTATATGGAACCGTGGTGTAATGGTTAGTGCTCATTCCTCTCACGCGGGGGCCAGCCGTGTATAGGTGTAACAGACTGACAGCCAATGAAATGGGTGCATTTGTCACGCTGTCCAAGGAGCTGAACTGCTCTCGTGCAGCCGTGTTCGAATCCCGGTCGGGGCAAAAGCCTGTCATACATTATCAAAGATAAACAGCTATGTTGAATCAATAAACATGAATATCACTAAATAAACATGAATATTGCACAGATTTAGATTATAATAGTAAAGCTATTATAATAGTTCAATGGTTGTGATGGCAAAGTTTGCATCAGGTTCCTTACTGTATATTTGCATATCGTATGTCACAAATGTAACAGTACTATATACCTGTATGTCATGTATGTCCCTGTCATAAATGTCATGTATGTCATAAATGTCACTATGAATTGAAAATGGGGGACCCTGATGTAAACAAGACAAACATCTTTCTCTGCTCTGCATCCCCTTAAACATTTTGTGTATTGAGCCATACTGTATTGTACCCATTCTGCAATCTGTTAAATAAAGTTTTCATTCATTAATTCTGTCCCTGTCTCTCCTTGTTGCACATATTTAGATTATCATTAGATTGTAGCGGCAGAGGTTTTTGTCAACTTAAATCATGTTTCTTAATTTATGCACAGGACTGTGTGTGGATGACCACAGGCCTGTGGTCCCCAACACCTCTGGGGTCAAACACCATCTCCTCAGTCTTCTTAACATTTAAACCCAGACAGTTATTGTCGCACCAGTTTACAAACCACTGGATTTCCAAATAATAGTCAGCTAGGTCACTGTCATTCTTAATTAGAGCTAAAATGGCAGCGTCATCAGGAAATGTTCATATCATATCTGGTGAATTACCTAGCTCATGGAAGTCGGCCATGGTTCTCCCCTTGTTAAAGGGCGGAGACCCCTCTGACCTAAATAATTATCGCCCTATTTCCAGATTGTCTGTAATGGCCAAAGTCTTTGAATCTCTTGTAAACAAACTGAAAGAGTTTCTAGCTGACCATAATATTCTTAACAAGTCTCAGTCAGGCTTCAGATCCCTAGTACTTCAGCGACTATGCTAGTCTCAAATGACATAATTGAAGCACTAGACAAGAAAAAACACTGTGCAGCATTGTTTGTTGATCTGTCTAAAGCGTTTGACTCTGTGGATCACGCATTACTGCAGAGGCTTGGCTGCATATAGGTCTTGGTAAAACGGCTTTGAGCTGGTTTAAAAACGATCTATCTGAAAGAACTGTGTCTCAGTAATAATAATAATAATAACTTTATTTGTATAGCACCTTTCATACAGGGGATTGCAGTTCAAAGTGCTTTACATCAGTAAGAAATAAAACATAAAATCAGTGTAAAACAAGCAGCAAGAGCAAAGCATAAAGTGGGATAAAATAATGCAGATATATTAATCAATTCATATCAGAACCTCACGTTCCAATATGCTTCTGTAATCTGTTACAAAACATGATAAGGTTATAGTATGCACCCAGCAGATAGTGGGGCGTAAAGATAAAAGTAGAAATAAGTCAAATGAGCAGACATATAAAATCACAGTTTTTCACATTAAGATTAACATCCTTTAGGGCCACCTTGTTTATGGTTTGATTCAGTTTTAGTAGAATGTAAAATACATGAATGATGAAATGAGCACATAAAGTGCAGACATACTATAAAATCCTCTGATATATAAAATAAAGGAGAATAAAGACATGGGGAATAAAACATCCCTCCAGGCCTCCAGCTCCCTCTGAAAAAACTCTGTCTCAACAAAGTCCTGGAATGGCATCCTGGGATTGGTGAGTCCTTCTGCTGCATAGGTCTGGAAGACCTTAGTGGAGCAGTAGAAGTACAGTATCTCACCGCTCCAGTCTGATAAAAAAAAAAGTGGATGGTGGAGCCATCTCTGAGGAACCGGGACTTTGGCTGACCACAGGCGAGGCAGTTGTGTGTCCTCTTGGGGAGCCGCTGTTGTTGTTGCTGCTGCTGCTGCTTCTCCAGCATCTCACTGAATGAATGAATGAAAACTTTATTTAACAGATTGCAGAATGGGTACAATACAGTACAGCTCAATACACACAATTGTTAAAAGGATGCAGACCAGAGAAAGACGTTTGTCTTGTTTACATCAGGGTCCCCTATTTTCAATTCATAGTGACATTTATGACACACACAACATACATGACATCATGACATTTATGACATAGGGACATACATGACATACAGGTATATAGTACTGTTACATTTGTGACATATACGATATGCAAATATACAGTACTGTTACCCATAGATCCTAACATGGATTATATACATATGACGGTGAGGAGACTGTACATTAGGAGGGGGTGGGTTGGTGGGAGGAAAAATATATACCTCACGATCTTCTCCACTGCAGCCTGGAACACAGGGGACTCCTGGAGGCAGCCCTCAGCCAATGGCACCAGGGCTGGCGGCAAAGTGGTGACAGGGACACTGACTGTTTGACTGCCTGCACAAACATAAACAAATTAAATACAAATATTTTAAAAATCAATTGTTATTGAGAGAAAGTAAACTGGTGAAAAATAGACAACAAGTGATGTCAAGAGTCACTTTATTGTCCCATCAGGTGGGAAATTTGTCTTGGGCTTACACCCACTACAGCCACAGACACATACAGACATGACACAACACAACTGACTCCAAACAATACACAATATAAAATATTCAGTAAAGTACCTGCATAGCTTTTACAGCAACAGGAAGAGGATTGATCCTCCTTGCCTCCTCAGAAGGGGTCCTGCTGTAGATGGCCCGGTGGACCCTTCCTGAAAGAGACATCCATCCTTCCAGGGAATAAGTTGAACTTCTTCATTATTTCCTGTACAAAGCAAAACACTATATGACATATCTTTATATTACACAGACAAGCTGCAGCGTTCTGGAACACCATCCCATCACACATCCGCGGTACTAATACACTCAGGTCCTTCACACACACACTCTAAGCATGGCCATTAGCAAGTCATGTCTCAGTCCAGCTGCCCAACCCCTGTACACTAGCCTGACTGTCCTGATTATGTATATGTGTGCCTGCCTGCATATACAGTGCTTATACTGTACATGTATGGGCTTTGATTTGTCCCTGTACACCGTTTTTTTTTTTTTATAGATGCATGAATGCCTAGTAGTGACTAGTGAGTACAGAATATTTTTTAAATTGTTTTAATATTAGCTTTAATGGCCTTCTATTTTTCTGTTTGTTTCTGGCTTAAACATCTAGCCCAGGGACTACAACTGAAAACTAGCAACCCTGCTAATGTTGGCATATTTACAGTTTTTAATTTGTATTCATTTATAAATGTATAACTATTGATTGATATGCACTGTCCCTGATCAAATAAACGGAGTAAAAAATAAAAGCATAGCAGATAGATAGTGAGATAGATAGATAGGACACAATGTATTATCGTTATTATATGATAGCTCTGCTATGATAGCTTCACTGAGTACATCCAACTGTTGAAACTGCCAACACAAACCCAAAAACAGTTTAACCTATTGGTAAACAAACGTATTGTTGAAAATATACACTATGAATGACTGCTGTTGTGACATTGTTGGGATCTTATACTGTAGTTTACATTTGAAAAAAAAACGAACTCGGTAAATCAATTCAATTGGAGTCTCTTTAAACAGCGGCAACACAAACCCAATAACCTATTGGTAAACAAACGTATTGTTGAAAATATACATATATGACTGCTGTTGTGACAGTGTTTAGGATCGTATTTAGTAGTTTAAACTCACCTTCAAACGTTAACAGGTTGAAAAAAAACGCGATTCTCCAGCTCTGCAAAACGGATCTCTTCTTCTGTTCTCCTTCTTCTCCTAAATGTGGATACAGCGGCGCAGCATCCACAAACTCGCAACAGCGCCACTAATGGCCAAAATAATACATGGTTTTGTAAACAGGGAGTGGATGGTTGTTAAGGGAGTGGATGGTTGTTAAGAGGCGAGTGGATGGTTGTTAAGGGTAACTACTCAAGGGTCCCGCGCGGAGGCCAGCCGTGTATAGGTGTAACAGACTGACAGCCAATGAAATGGGTGCATTTGTCACGCTGTCCAAGGAACTGAACTGCTCTCGTGCACCCATGTTTGAATCCCGGTGTTTCTAATATTTTTATTTTTGTTGCCATGTAAATGCTTCAATCTGGTGCACTTTGAGAGCTATATAAAGAATGACATCCTCAATGCATGTAGATTTATAATATTTTAACTTAAAACTAGGCTACTTTTGCGTATACAGTCATTAATATTATATTCCAAAAAAAATTATATTAGAAACAAGGGGTTTCGAACCTGGGTCGTCCGCTTGACAGGAATGAGCACTAACCATTACACCACTGTGCCAGACATAAAATATCCATTATATATCCATTAATGGACAAGAGACCCGTGTTTCTAATATATTTTTTTTTATTATTTATAAAATGAAATAATAGTTCTAAATGGCTAATTTTATTTTAAATCATTTTATTTTCAAGTACAGTACAGTAACCATCAGAACACCTCAGAAACATTGCAAAACTACGCACCATCATATCTCACTCTGAACTAGAACTGTCCGTGCATGCTTTTATTTCCTCTAGGCTTGACTACTGCAACTCACGTTTCACCTGTCTCACCAAATCATCCACAGATAAACTACAAATGGTCCAAAATGCTGCAGCCAGGCTACTCACAAGGTCAAAAAAACCATGCCACATCACTCCCATTCTGGTATCCCTGCACTGGCTCCCGGTACACTATAGAATTCACTTCAAAGTCCTCACTTTCACTTTCAGAGCACTTCACGGTCAGGCCCCCATCTACATCACTGCACTCATCCATCCCTACACAAACACCCGCTCACTCAGATCTGCCGATCAGCACCTCCTGGTGGTCCCCAGGTCCAGGCTTAAAACAAGGGGTGATCGAGCGTTCCAGGTGACAGCACCAAGGCTCTGGAACGCTCTCCCCCTGGACCTGCGAATTGCCCCCTCTGAGAACTCTTTTAAAAAACAATTAAAAACACATTTGTTCAGACAGGCTTTTGGTCATGCATAGGCACTTTTTCTTGTCCTCACTGTTCTATAGTTTTGTTTTAATTAGTGACTCATGATTTTATCCAAATTCTTTTATTCTACTTTTTCTATCTGATTTCACTATTTTTAACTGCTGTTTGTTGTTGTTGTCATTTATTTCTGATTTTGTTTTTATTGTGTTTTTATATTAAGCTGTAGTGTAAAACACCCTGTGCATTCGTGCTGTGAAGGGTGCTATATAAATAAAGGTCATTCATTCAACAGCAGTTATAATGTAGTCAGTCAAGTCAAGAGTTCAGAATTGTATTAAAACACACACACACACACACTAATTACAAGATACAAGATACAAGGTTACAGGTTAATTTTGTTAAACATTGTTGGCCCTTATTTACCACTTTGACCTCCATTATTTGCTATGACTAGTGGCAACACTTTTGCCAAGCCAGCTATGAGATTGTTACATACATCCACTGTTAGTTTATTGCGCCAGAAAAACCTTATGGCCCCTACTAAAGCATCTTTTGTGAAAGGTTTTGCATCTCTGCGAATGTAGTCCTTCAGCATGTGCCACACAATTTCAATGGGGTTCAGATCTGGAGATTCAGCGGGCGTTTTGACCCAATTGATCCCCTCTGGCAGCGCTGTGTTTGGGGTCGTTAAACGGTGGCTCTTCCCAAATATTGCTTGTATGTAGGGACCGGCGGCTGCTTTGATGATCGATTCCTCAAAAAAGACCCTGTCCATTATTCCATCGAAAATGACAAGCGGGCCTGCACCCATCTTGGAAATCGCTCCCCAAACATGCACTTTCAATGGATGTTTAGGTGCAGGTTTACCCATACGATAGCCTTTTTTCGTAAAGCTTTGCCTTGCAAAGTGTTCGAGTGCGACAGTGCTTTCATCTGTAAATATGACGTCATGCCACGTTTCACATGTATCAATCCACTGTTGCGCCTGTAGATAGATAGATAGATAGATAGATAGATAGATAGATAGATAGATAGATAGATAGATAGATAGATAGATAGATAGATAGATAGATAGATAGATAGATAGATAGATAGAATAGTTTATTAATTTAGAATGGAATAACATATATACATTTGAACACAAGATGAACAGGTATACATATCACCATTTACCAATAGGATTAAAAATAAACACAATAAAGCCATAGGCATTGTGTCAGGATGTGTATGTGTGGTATAAAAAGAAAAAACAAACCTGTGCGAGTCTTAATTCTTTATTTTTGTCATGGATCATTGGCCAGAACTGAGTTTGACCATATTTCCAACCGAGACCCCTGCATGCTCTGCGGATGGCAGTCAGGCTAAGATGAATACCCAAATCGTCTTCGATGCGCTTCTGGATTTGCCTTGCAACCATGCAATTGCGGGCCTTTGTCAAGTTGTCAATGGCAACCAGGACATTGCTATGGAAAGGGAAGAGAAAGAAAGTGGAAATTAATTAACTGAGAATTAATGAACCGTCAGAATGAACAGAATATTGCACTGAGGGCGGGTTCCACCATTTATTCACATTCACAATATTGTTCTTATTTAGAAACGGCAACATATTATTTCACAATGTGCTAATACCATAGAACTATATACTGTACTCACTCAGACAGTTTACGTGGAGCACGGCTTCGTGGTATTTTCCGTTTGTAATGCCATTCAATAGTGCCCGGAGTAACGCGGATTCCTAACGATGCAAGATGTTGCCTAATGCGTCTTGTAGACATGCCTTGAGATCGTAACTGACGCACATCTTGAGAATGTTGTTTGTTGATTTTAGTCATTTTCACACTGACAACAGACCGTTCGAAAGTCAAGGTGATACAACACTTTATATAGAGGAGGGTCTACCCCACTACTCAGCTGAATACGAATGCATGCTTTAGCCCCCTCCCATACTTCCAGACAGGAATGTGGTTTGATATACTCTTTCAAGACATACATTGTCTATCATAACTTTCACTGTTATGTCACTATTGTATAATAATAATAATAATATAGAGTTATAATTTCACTCAATATAGAATATCATATTTCACTCAATATAGAATTAAATTATAATTTACTCTGGAATAATACATTTAAAATAAACAGGGTCAAAGCAGAAATCAGTATTTAACAATGCAATTTTATTTGCTTGAAACAGACATATCCTTTGGGATGCAAACACTTGCTTGAATAACCCGTGGTGCTCTTTGAATTGAATTTAATTGAAAACGTTATTAACAGATTGCAGAATGGGTACAGTAAACTCAAACGAAACCATTGTTTTATTGCAGAAACAGGTTTACATAGCTTTCATTTCTGCCTATATGTGGGAAGGCCAGGACAGCATACATTAAGAAACATGATTCAAGTTGATAAAAACCTCTGCCGCTACAATCTAATGATAATAAGGGTTGAATAAGTTCTTGTTTCATTCTTGTTCTATATGTCATAAATGTCTGGATACTGTATATCTGTATGTCATGTATGTCATAAATGTTATGATGAATTGAAAATGGGGGACCCTGGTGTAAAAAACGGCTAATTGCTTAGGAATGCTTGTTTACATCAGGGGCCTGTCTGGTATTATGAGGAAAGACCCTCTCTTCAAAACATAAATTAAATATATGTATGATGTAAATGTAAATGTCCTAACCCAACTCCCTCCAATGTACAGTAAATTACCAAGTACACTGTAAACCTGCATGTTCAAAATAATCAATTAGTTTAAGTATACTCAATATTCTATGAAAGTTCTACTAACTTGAATGTCTTGAGTTCGTGTGACGTGTTCTTATGTTTTGAGTAAATAAAACTCATAGTTTTTGATTGACTTGGAACTATTCACTTATTAAGTAAGTATAATGTAAAAGCATAACTTAAGTACAACTTAAGATAATTAAGTAGATACAGACTGTAAACCTCCACTTGAGAACCTTAAGTCACAGTAACTGAACATATTTGAATTGCCTTAACTGAGAACTGTAAGTCACAGTAACTGAACATATTTGAGTTGACTCCACTTGAGAACCTTAAGTCACAGTAACTGAACATATTTGAGTTGCCTTAACTGAGAATTGTAAGTCTTAGCCAACTGAAAACATTTGAGTTGATCAACTTAAAAAATTTGAGGCAGGGGGGTTACGTACATTTTTTAAGTTCTGGAAACTTATTGGGTTTTACAGTGTATGGTTGTCAATATTCCAATGTACAGTTTTGCTTGTACAGTTGTACAGTGTTCCCCCCCACCCCTCCTGCCCAACCCCCACCCCCACCCCCCCACCCCCCCCACCTACCAAACCTCCCCCAATGTACAGTCAAGTCAAGTTAAAGGCCAGTCTCAATTAATACAACCCCCTCCCTAACATTAACATGTAAATGAAACCACAAAGAGGCGTTGACGGCTAATTGCTTAGGAATGCGTAATCCATTTGTGACGTACATTAACAGCAGCATTCCCGCCAGACTGCAAGAAGACATCATAGATGTAAATGTAAATGTCCTAACCCAACTCCCTCCAATGTACAGTAAATGACCAAGTATGGTTGTCAATATTCCAATGTAGGGGAGACCGGGGCACAGTGGATCAGAAATCTTATATTTCAGCATTTTTCTGTTGCTGAGATGGGAGTCAAAACTCTTCCTTGTACATATAACTTGACCACTGATTTGACCAGTAATTGTTTTGGAAAACTAATCTCAGCCTTCCTTCTGTATTGGGGACCAGAATGAACATAGCTCCTCATTTGCAAGTACCTAAATAATTGCTTTTGTCCATACTCTGTTTCATTACCGTGCATTACTCTGAATGGTTTCATTACCAGTCCATAAAAAATATCCTTAATATTATGAATCCCTACTTCTTGCCATTGCTTAAATCCAGTGTCTATGCAAGATGGGGGAGGGGGGGGGGGGGTAATGTCCATTAGAGCATGTAGAGAAACAGGCTCAAAAGAATGTAATACAGCTGGGATTAGTGGAGAGAATGACAGGCCCGGGGAGAGATATTTAGCCTTGTGTTTTCAACTATATTGATTTGAAAGCCTTCACACTTTGTAGGGGAGCTTTCTAAAATTGCACTGGGTGTGGGGGTTGAGGTTGATAACAATTAATGGTGCTAAACAATACCATATAGGATTATGGTGGTATTTAGAGATTCATTCGGAAAAGTAATTAGCTCCAGCATCCTTACTTGCTCTCAGATATTTGGCCATTAGGTCTTTCAGAATGTCATAAGATACTTTATCCTTTTTCCATTTTCGTTCAGCTAATATACATTTCTTCCAAATTGTCAGAGTGTTGTCATTGGTCATTGGACCAAGGTTGGGTCAAAGAACGGAGTCAAGAATGGACAGAGAGGTGTAGTTGAAAGGAGAGATTAGCTCCTCTGTGCTTAGGAGATGACTCAATTAAATGGGTGTCTGGTGCTATAATATAGGCTTCAGAGAAGTTATTGGCTGTAAGGGAGTTAAGAATGTCTGTGTGTGTGTGTGTGTGTGTGTGTGTGTGTGTGTGTGTGTGTGTGTGTGTGTGTGTGTGTGCGTGTGTGTGTGTGTGCGTGCGTGCGTGCGTGCGTGCGTGCGTGCGTGCGTGCGTGCGTGCGTGTGTGCATGCATGCGTGCATGTTAATTTGCTTTTCTCTCCTGAGTACACAACAATTAATTGCCTGGGAGGGTTCCGACCCAAATTAAAATTCCCTCTCAAAATCTCCCACTATTACACTGTCACTCACTTCCATATGTACACAAAGCACACACCAAAACTCCCACCATCAGAGCATCACACACACAATTATCACACAGCCTCATAAACAAAAAGAATTGAAGCTCAAAAAACTGCACAAACACACTAATGCACACACACACACGCACACACATGCACACACACACATGCACGCACACACCTTCGCCCTTGGAGCATCCATGCTCCTCAGTGTGTAATTAATCACCCAGAGCCTATATTCTAAGTATCTACACTGCACTGCTCAGGGGGCTTGGCTTGTCCATCATTCTGTAGCCTACATTCAGCTATGTTCAGCTTTGGTTCCTAAAACAACAAGCTAATGTTTGTCTTCACGGAACACCGGACAGGGAGGGAGGGGAACTTTCTGTCTGACGGACTGACTGATTGACTGTCTAACCGTGTTTAGAAGTACACTGACTGTTAACCTTGTTAAACTTGTTCATCTTTGAAGCCGACATTGCAGTCGTTCACAATTTGAAAATGGTTGTAGATGATGATAATAATGTAATTTAAGTCTACCCTTCAATAATGTACATGTAAGAACCAAAATAAGTGTGGTGGATTTCTCTGTCCAAACTGTCCAACCATTATGGAAATATGGGTATGTTGGTGAAATCTTGAGTCCCACAGGTCAACAGCTACTGGGAGATTGTTCAAGGGTATGATCAGTACACCCACACGTAGTCTAGTCTCATAAGTAGTCTGAACAACATTACAAATACTAGGGGGGTTGGCTGTTAAGAGTGGCCCTGGGGGAGAAAGGGATTATCATTTAAACCTATGCCAACTCCCCAGTTCAAAGGCCGGTGATATTTACACAGCCGATGAAGACACTATTTAAAATAGGGTAACAGCTGAAGACAGTTGGTTTCACTAAGAGTCCATTGATACCATCTGCCTGAACGAATTTACATACAAGTGTCACAAAGCAGTTGGGGCGCCTGTTAGATCCTGCAGACATCCTGTGGGCTCTGTAGAAGAGACCACATGTTTGAGGAGTTAAGCTTCACTATTCAAGTAATTAAAGTACGTATATAGTCATTAAAGAAACTTCAAATTAAACTACAAATATTACAGCTATGTTGTGCTAATGAGGCTGGACGTAATGATATGAAACATGCATTGTTCATACCCAAAGTGTGCACCTAAGTTGCCATAAAAACGCTTTCTGAACCAAGCTTTAGAATATCCATAAATACTGACAACTAGCTTATAAGGGATAATGATTAAAATACAACAGGAGGTCACCATTTGGCTTGTCTCCTTATTTATCCTCTAAGGAAAGTTAGTTTCAACTCTTATAACATAGGGTATTAGTTAAGCAAAGAAAGACCAAACTAGACTCTTATTTCACCTTTGCACAGTATAATTAAGCTAGAAATATAGTTCAAATTAAGACACATTGGATCTGGAAAACTGGGCAAGAGCTAAACAGTTGAAGCTTCTATATTTAACTAAGAAATATAGACTATCTTTTTAGAGACATTAAAGCCGGCCTCTTCTAGGGGCAGAGGAGACAAAATGCCTACTCAAAATGGCCGCTCTAGGGTTTCAACCAATTAGAATCTCTCTCTTCTAAATAAGTCCTCCCCCATGACGTAAAGACTAGCATGGTCAGAAAGGGGAGGAGTAAAAGCGTTAAAACTAGCAGTTTGAGAGAGCAGAAAGGAGAACAACACGGAACGCAACAACAGACACATGCTTTTTCCCTCATCCCCACACGGAAGCTGATGACGACGAGCTGAGAAGGAACCATCGAATTGCGCGGAGACGAGAAGAGATACTTTAATTGTAGTGAATTAGTCTGAAACAAAGGTCTGAGGGCATAGTCTCTGGAATCTATTGTTTCATTGCACGTTTTTGAATTCATTCAAGCCTTTTGTTATTTCACTTTTGCTTGTGAAATAAAAAGTGGATTTTAGCAAACTCTCTTCGTCTTCATTTCATCCTCCTGCTCCGCCGTCGTTACAAGGCCATTTCCTGGCCTTTTTAACACACAACGCAGAGTAGCTTAAGCTGGTTCTTTATATCAGAACCATAGACCCTTGTTACTTCATAAGTAATGACACGTGATTGGGTTATGTTAGATTAAAGATTCAAGAGATTTATTAGTCACATAGATACACAAGACATGTAGTGAAATGAAGGTGGCCATGCCCCCCTTCATTGTGCAAAAAATACTAATAATAATAGAATAAAATAGAATAAATAATAAAATAGACATGATAAAAAGTACTAAGATAAAATACTGTGTGTTACTGTGTCTGAGTAATCCAATGGATTATATGTCTAATCACAAGTGAAAGCAGGTGTAATGGGAAATATTAAAGGACTAAATGATGAGCCGTTTACAAATCATTATTAATAATAATAGGAAAGTTTATTTCACCGTGGCCACAATGAAAGGACAGTTTACAGTCAGAGACAACATGTTAACACATTAGCGTCTGGCCATAGACTGACCAAGAGTTCTGTTCAGACATATGTTAAATACACAGTTGTCAGACGTAACATAATATCAGATATGATGATGAAGGTAAACAAAAATAGTTCTCAGTCACTGGAAGCAACAACAATTTTGTTATGGCTGGGGAGATGTTGGAGTCTTATTAAAGAGACATACACACATTAACCAGTCAAGCTGGTCACACTGAAAGCCACGCTGTATAACATGATATCTCAACACAGATCTATAAGGACATGATAATATATTCCACGACAACTCCCCCATCTGATAATTAATCACAATCATTATCACTTCATAAAGACAACAAAAAATATTATCATCCTTAAACCAAAAATAACACAAATTATAATAACTCAGCAAAAACTTTTTTTATTATCTAAAAACAAAAGGTCCTCTGGATTGACCCTGTGTCCCGTGCAGAGAGAAGTTGCCATAACATTAGTGTCTCTTTGCAAATGTCCAGACGGTGGTCGAAGGACTCAAGGGTATATTGTCCAGTCTCTGGTTTTGTCAAGGCCGGAGCAGCTGCACCATATTCCTCAAACACAGGAGAGTATCTCGCCAAAAAGAGCATTTCCCATACAAACTTATTCAAAACAAACAATTCCCATAAAACTCTTTCAGTAGCGAAGAACAGATAACAGCAAGAAACAAAACAAAAACTTGCAGACTCTTCCTAAAGAATGAAATATAGCCTCAGGGAAATCACACATAACCCAAGTTTACCATTGCAATGTACAGCACATTCAAAAACATCTTCATTCTGAACCAATATCTGTATGTGTTTTGATTCAAAACTTGTCTAATCATCATTCTTGAAGAAATAGGCTAATTTCCCTCAGAGCAGGGAGATAGCTAAACCAAAACAAAACTACAATTAGCAAAAAAACATCTCCATTCTGAACAAAGTTCAGTACATTATTACCTAATATCTTTTAGATGATACCGTAATATCTGTATGTGTCTGGTTCAAACTTGCCTCATTTATCATTTGTGAAGAATCCCAGAGCGGTCTCTCCTCCTCCCTCCGTCCGCAGTCCAAACACCCCCCTCTGATCCATGTATGCCGTGGCTCGGTCCTGATGATCCTCCCCTCTGATGGAAGGAGCCTGTCCGGTGAATGGCTTAGACCTGCTGGAAACTGTCTCTTTGATCTTTATCTCTGGACCACCGATAGTATCAGGCTGGGGTCAGCTGTCGGTTGATGTTCTTAGCGTCCCATCAGCTGGGTGTATGCGTTCACTAGCTGACAGGCCCTCTGCCTCCTAGATCTGGAGCAGATAGAGTCAGCTAATTTTTTTCAGTTGTCAGCTGTAGTTGGTTCCCCCACCCAGGTCCTTGGTTGTTCCCCTGATGGAACAGGTCTGCTGGAAACCATCTCATAGATCTTTGTCTCCGGCTGATGGTCAAAGAGAACTGTCTCAGCGTCTTAACCGTAACTGCAGAGTGGAACCCCGGTTCAGTCGATTAGCTGGGCAGCTGATAGGCCCTCTGCCTCCTAGATTGGAGCAACTGTAGCGGAGCAGTAGATCCAGCACCTGCCGTTTCAGCTTCTCCTCTTCTTCAGCAGTGGCGGGCGTTTGGACCGGCACAGGAGACTGAAAAGAGACACGCCCACCGAGAATCCACAAAAAAAAAAGAGAGAGAGAGAGAAAGAAATAAAAATAAAAAGCTGTCTGGTAACATTTTACACACTAAAATAGTAGAAAGGTGTCCACTCAGGTTTGAAGTTAGGACATTCTATACTATACCCTCAACTCAGCTCCAATGAGCAGGGCAGTTTCCTAAGTCATGACAAAAAAAACAAATGTCCCTTAGAGTCTCGTTGACCAAAAAACAAACTATATATATATATATATATATATATATATATATATATATATAATATTGAAGCCCACACCCCACCCCTCTCATACATCTGGGACGTACCAATATTGAGAAAACTACAGAAAAACCACCAAAAACAATATCTTAATATACCCAAAACAAATAGCTCTGCATTTTGTTATGAGAGTTGGTTGTTAGTTGTCACAGACAAAACACGCTCCCTGTAGGCCATGCTAGAGAATTTATGCCAGTAAGCTGGTTTATCATAAAATGGAGTAACGGAAATGGACTAGAAATGTAATGGTAGGCATGTCTAAGAACATATCTTCCCATATTATGTAATATAACTGTTTGATTATGACACATTCTCAGTGACTCGATGTGGGCTGACAGTGGGTAATGTACAAGTTAACATCTTTTGCAGTTAACATCTTCTGCTTTGAAGTCAAATAACAATTCCACAACGCAATGGCTCCTATACAAATAATCCCCCGATTCTTGAAAACATCACCTCTTCTTTTTTAGATCTGTTATTTCTATCAATTAACCTTGCAACCCTTCTTGGAATCCTTTACCAATCTTGATCATCTTGATAGTAAATGATGTCTACTCGTTGAGTGCATTTAAAGAGTTTCATTGTCTCTTGCAAAGTGGAAAAAGCAAAGTAATACATAGACTCTGTGTTTAACTGTAACCTAAACAAAGGACAAGTGCTACAAAGTAAACCTGAAAAGTGTTCGAGCTTAGATGTCCAATCTGAAATTCAACAGGTTTTAAATAGTCAGCCATACTATTGTTGGAATATGTAATGTACATTTAATAATTAAACCTTTTTAATTAACTGCACCTCATCTCTCTATCTGCTCCTTCCCAATCTACGCCACTAGATGGTAGTAGAGCCCTGGAATCACTATTCCCCTATGGGCAATGGACATTTTCCAGCACTACCCCACTTCCCCCTTAGATGGTGGCCAAACTCAGTCTAGAGTATTTTAGCTGACGTCACTCTCTGACTCTTATCTGTTGTTATCTCCTCGTGGCTCACGGCCATCTTGATTTGATTTGATTGATTTGATTTTTATTTAGTACATACAATTTATACAATAGTATAAAAACAAGGGGTACAAGGATAACATGTGAAAGTCTGTCGACTTGTTTCCAACATGGTCCCAAGAAAAATACAATACATCACAAAGAAAGAGTTAAGATAAAATAG
This sequence comes from Notolepis coatsorum, assembly GCF_963971535.1. Lineage (NCBI taxonomy): Eukaryota > Metazoa > Chordata > Actinopteri > Aulopiformes > Paralepididae > Notolepis > Notolepis coatsorum. The sequence continues at coordinate 56,114,892 of NC_140171.1, read as the reverse complement.
ATACAACAAGTAGATAAAATAGACAACACAATTTTCTAAGAGCCTCATTACAGCATGTCATGTTCCTGTTCTTCAAGAGTGGTGGCCAAGCACCCTCTGCAACCTATTGTTGCAGATGTCGCTTCACACCCCTCTTGAAGACAGCAATAGTGGGGGAGTTTTGGATGGCCCTGGGCAGAGAGTTCCACAGCCGGCAGGCTGTAGACAGAAAGCCATTCTGTGAATAGGAACCCTTTCTAGGCTCATAAACTGAGAGCTGTCCAGACCGTAACTGTCGTCCGTGGACCTGGCCACGCAGGACAATACGAGAGCATAAATATCTGGGGGCAGATCCATTTAACATTTTATACATATGTCCCAGTTTCAGAAAGGAGACCCTCTGCTCCACAGGGAGCCATCCCACCTCATTGAAGTGACATGGCTCAATATGGGTTCGAGGTGGCAGATTTAGGACCAATCGTATGGTCTTATTTTGGCTGGTTTGTAGCCTGTGTTTACATTCCACTGTAACACCACTATACCAGTACGTACTTGCATAGTCATATTGGCTGAGGATCATGCAGTTGGCAAGCAGTTTCATAGTTTCCAGTGATAAGAACCTCTTTTTTCTGTGCAAAAATTTCACCCTTGTGTTATCTTGTCTCGGTGCAAATGGCTACTCTCTCAAACAAACTGCCGCTGCCCTTCGTCTCGGTGCAAATGGCTACTCTCTCAAACAAACTGCCGCTGCCCTTCCTTCCAAGGCCTAAAAAAACACAGCTGTTTTCCTCTCCTTCCTATCCATATCAGGGGACGCTTTCTCAGACTAATACTCTTGCCTGATCGGACATAATACACACTGGTACAATCTCCTTTCGACTTTACTCTTATCATGACGACAGTCCCGCCATAAAAAAAATTCGATCTGGTTCAAGCGTTCCCCCCTCTCCTCATCTCGCCTTTATGGCTCCTTCTGCCCTATTTTGCTTTCTTTCGTCATCTATGACTGTTTTGGTTCCCTTTCAGATAACACCTTCATTTTTCAAAACACCATGGCTCTCTGTTCATATTATTACAGCTGGCCTCTCTGTCGCTACTTATTTACTGTGTCTCATCTCGCCATAGCAACGACAGGCCCCTTCTGGTTGTCATGTACTGCTGCCATGACAACAGCCTTAACCTTTACCCACATTAAAACGGTTATAGATTATGACATGCTACACCTAACAACAGCAAATGGTTTGTATATTGAAAGAGTTAGTGAGTATAAATATCTTGGTATATGGCTGGATGATAAACTTTCTTTTAAATTCCATATAGATAACCTAGCTACAAAATTACGGCAAAAGATTGGTTTCTTGTACCGTAACCTCGCTAGTTTTCCTATGTTCTGTAGGAAAATAATTATACAGGCTGTTTTTTTGTCAATATTGGACTATGGTGATGTCATTTACAGGCATGCGTCTGCGTCTACATTAAGGCCTTTGGATTCTGCCTACCACTCCGCTCTAAGATTTATTACGGGTGACAAATATGATACTCACCATTGTCTTTTGTATGAGAGGGTAGGCTGGCCATCTCTCTCGTTGCGACGTAGTTATCATGGGTATCTTTTTATCTACAAAGCAATTATTGGCAAACATCCACCTTATATTACATCTTTGTTGGTCTGGAGTGCTGTCACCTACCAAACTCGTTCGAATGATCGGCTTATGCTCAGGGTGCCTCGAGTTCGGTCTGAGCTTGGAAAATCTGCCTTCTCCTACGATGCTCCATACACATGGAATACCCTGCAAAAGACTCTAAAGCTCGGAACATTCCCGTCATTCATGGAGTTTAAAGGCATTGCACTTGACCTATGTACTGAATCATGTAATTGTTTTTAATCCATCATTGTAGTAATTGTAATTCATTGTAATTATTAACTGTTATGATATTTGTGTCCTTTGTTAACTCGTCATCACTGTAAATGAGGGAAACCTCAGTGCTTTCACGAGTATAAATAAAGGTTTGAAATGAAATGAAAAAAACATTAAAACGCAGTTTCTACTGTCCAACCCCTCTCCGCGCTGCTGTCTCTGCCTAGCTTATCTCTTGTTGATGTGCTGTGGAATTCAAAACATTCTGCTCTGCTAACGCGGCTTGCCTCTGAAAACACTGGTTCCACCACCGTCTAACCCGTGATGATACATTGAAAAAACACTGATATCTCTCATTGGCAAATGACCTGTCTACACTCTTTTAATAACGACCAAAAGGGCCGTCATTATAGTCTGATTACTCAGAAGCAAGCTCCGGCAGGGTTTTTGCTACTCGTGTCCATGTCTGTATCACGACTAATGCTGGCCCTTATTGAAGTTATTTTGTTATTGAAGAATAATGCTAGTTCTTCACATTTTGATGCAGATGACTGTATGACAGTCTTCTGGGTGCAGTTCCCCTTTTCACAATGAAAAAGAGTTGGGGCCTCATGGACAAAGTTACATGTCTAAATCGTTATCACGGCATGCTTTTATGGTCAATGTAATGTATTTAGCATATGCTTGAAATAACATCTAATGCCTGAAGCTGCTCTCCCATATTCTCCCCCCTCTGCTGGTTAGGGTTATAGCTATTAGACCACTATTCTTCCACCGCTCAAATGGTCATCTCCCCCTATATATATATATATATATATATATATATATATATATATATATATATATATATATATATATATATATATATATATATATATATACCTTATCTCTCTACCTTATATATTCATATATAAATCATCAATAAGGTTTTCAACCTATCTCTTCTTTCTGTAAATTATTATCAGGATTATTATCAAAGGGCCAATACAGGAAATAGAGTAGTCACCAAGCTCAGTTGATATAACGCAAGCAAATTGTCCTGTAATTTCTGTGGCTTCTTGTTTTCATTCCTGTGTCTGATAAGATAGGCTCCCTCACTTAAACAAATGAAAAATAGAATTAACCCTTAAAACACTGCCTTTCTTCACCGGCCCACAAACTGCCTCTCTTTGTCAGTGTTCCCTCTCGCCTTTTTAAAAGAGGTTTTTGATTTTAAGTCAGTTGGCTCTTTTATTCTTGTTTTGGTGCATGCTTGTTTAAGTTTCAGGAATTTGTCCAACTTCTTTTAAACACGCTATAGTACAGCCGCTAATTCTGGTGATAGCTACCTCATATTCATTCTGGGGATAACTATCACCATAATGATGCTGGTACTGGTAATCATACTGCTTAGTATAAGTACATGGGGTTCCTGTTAAATATACTGCTTAGTATAAGTACATGGGGTTACTATTAAATATACGGCAAACTGTACTTTAGGACCCTTTCTCGCTTCTTTTCAAGCCCCCTTCTCTGAACTGAACAACTACATGATGCCTCTCATGTATGAGTTTTCCTGTGTTTCTTCAGACTTCCATTCTGACTGAACCCTTTACCACAAACTGAACAACTAGATGTTCTCTCCCCTGTATGAGTTATCATGTGTGTCTTCAGATCTCCACATATGATTCATCTTTCACATCTCTAAGGATATCAGGATTAAATTAGCTTCTGAGAACCAGGGGTGCGTTACCATACTTAAGTACTGTTTTGCGAGATTTGTACTTCACTTGAGTATCTGCTATCAGAAGAATGGACAGTCAGATCCTCATTATGCTGTGGTTAATATTGTGATATTATTCAGGGTACTCCAGTATTCTGCCTTTAATATTGTGATATTATTCAGGATAATCCAGTATTCTGCTTTTATTGTGATATCACTCAGCCCTGCCCAAACACCAGCTAATGACTTCACTAATCGGCTCACCTCTTCAACTAACACACCTGGTGCAATGTATAGTCAAAATTAACCCCTGACCCATGATGGAATGAGTTTGAGACCCCTGGTCTATCCCTTTAGTTTTCCCTTCTGTCTAGATATTAGAGGGTGCATTACTAATATTTTGAGTACTTGCCGATACAGAGTATCACTATGAGTTTGAGACCCCTGGTCTATACCTTTAAAAAAGAAAATGTACTTTTACTTTTCAGTACTTAAGTACACTTAAAAGTAGGACTTTTTTACTTTTACTCACAAGTGTGTTTTTGGCCAGCTACCCCTGTACCCACTTATACACCTGCCTACCACTGTATGATAGCACGCACAATAACGTCTGTACACACCCGCACATAATTCTCCCTTACATATCTGTAGATACTATATCTATACCTGTACATATCCTTTACCTACTCTTACTAGTTATGCTATACTGGCCAGTATGACATACTGCCATAGTGTCTTTATACCTGTATCACTGTACATGTTAATACTATACTCTGTACATACATCTGACCAGCACTATTACTCAGTAGTATCTAATGTATATTTCCTAACCAGTTTAATCACCTGTACATTGTATATTACTATTGCACTTTACTGTTACATCTACCCTCTGTTTGCCACATTTATTCCCACTGTACTGTATTTGTGCTGTATAATGACAATACATTTGAATCTAATCCAATATCACCAACCTACACCCAGGCCTTCCCTTCTGTTTGCCTGTCTGTCTAGATATTAGAGGGTGCATGTTTCAGTCAGCCTTTAGACCTCGTCATAGTACTGAGACTGCTCTTTTAAAAATGTCCAATGACATTATTTTAACTGTGGACTCTGGGTGTGATGCCATTATGGTAACATTCAATTTGACCGCTTTCTCAGATTTTGAGACGGTACCCATACTTTCACATAAGTATAATTTCTGGGTACTTTTTACACCCCAGGTAGGATAGTTCTATGAATTGATCACAGACACTATAGACCTCTCACTATAGACCTCTCTCTATAGACTCACTATAGACTCACACTATAGACCTCTCTCTATAGACTCACTATAGACTCTCTCACTATAGAGCTCTCTCTATAGACCTCTCACTATAGACTCTCTCACTATAGACCTCTCACTATAGACCTCTCTCCATAGACCTCTCACTATAGACTCTCTCACTACAGACCTCTCTGTAAGGTTTGGTTCTTTCCCCACCACGGGCTTCTTGAAGTACTGTGATGATTGGTCCGCTGCTCACCCACTCGCTCTGTTCCCTTAAGCCTACTTGCTCTGTTTTTCCTTTTGTTTTCTGTTAATCATTGCATTCCCCTATTCACACGCTTCTTCCCATAGACGTCGTTGATTGGTGCTCCCCCAACCACACGCTTGTCAATCACATCCCTCAGCTGTCACTGCTTGTCAATTAAGCATTCCCTGATTATTTATACCCCGTTTCCCCATTCAAGTTTTGTTGGATCGTTTTGATATTTCAGTTGCATTCGCCGTTCCTGCTGCCTGCTGTTGTTTTCCCTGTGCTTTGCCTCCAGGATATTCAAGAAACATTCCTCTTGGACACCCTTTCCCCGTGGCGACGCGCTCGCTCCGTTCTGCTCCAACGCTCTTTACGCACAACGCCTGGGTGAGTTTTTTATGACTGTCTTTGATCCAATTCCGTTTTTCGTGTGTTTATATAACACTGAAGATTTCCAGCTTTTTATCAGACAGTCACTCACCCAGCGTTTAGCCTTTTTTGGATTGTTTCATTGGGATAATATTTTGGCCTAACATCTCCCACTGTGTGTTTACACACCGAAGATATTTTCACATTGGATTTGTATTTTGGGACTTCGCTCACAGTGTTTATTTTTGCACCGAAGATATCTATCACTTGGGATTGTGTTTGGAACGTTACTCACAGTGTGTATTTACACCGAAGATTCAGTCACTTGGATAACTCTGTTTTCGGGTACAAGTCACCTCTCCTGTTCACCTGCTCTGTTCCACCTGCACTCTGAGTTAACTCGCTCCCTCTCTCTCTCTCGGTCCCGCAACCACCTCGGAGATTCTGCCGAGAGAAGTCTGCAGAGCGGCTCTGACGTCAGCGTCTGCTTCCCCTGACTACCATCCCGGGAGAAGCTGCAGAGCAGCAACATTCATCCTTGCTTGTATTCCAGTCTTTGTTTGAACTCTTCCAAGTCTGTGCTGTTTATTTAGTCTTAATAAACAAGCCCTTGTTTTTGGCAACTCTGAATCCTACTCTCTTGTGTCGTTGCGTTTGGGGTCGGTGTCAAACCATAACATTACGATCCAACCAATATGACGACCCCAGCCGACACAGAGAGAGTCGTCACCTTGGGCATCGAGGGGGTGGTAAGGCGTGCCCTACGCTTCCATCGCGCTCCAGGCAATGTACCGGTTCATCGTCTCTTTGTCCCCAACTCAGTCCGGTCCCGGGTCCTCCAGTGGGGCCATACCAGCCGGTTCGCCTGCCACCCGGGCGTTCATCGCACGTTCTCCTTCCTGGCTCGTCGATTCTGGTGGCCCACCATGAGGAACGACGTCAAGGAGTTCGTACTGGCCTGCGCGGTCTGCGCCCGCAAGAGAGTCAGCACAGCAGCGGCAGTCCAGTTAGAGTCAGCCAGGGAACACAGCCTACAGCTAGATGCGGCTGCGGCTGCTGTACTGGAACTCAGGGAGCAGGTCCAGCTTATTCAAGGGTCCCTGGCCGCCCTGGCAGGACAACAATCAAGTATACTCCTTCATCTTCACACGCTGAACGACACCGTTAACTCCTTGTTTATAACCCCACTTCCTTCAGGAGCCTCGGCAGGAGCATCACCCGCAGCCCTGGCAGGCCCCGTCTCTCCGAACCACGGCTGTTCGACGGCAACCCCGAGGATTGTGCCACATTCATCATGCAATGTGAGTTGGTTTTCCGTCATCAACCCAGTCGATTCACTTCAAGAGGAGCCCAAGTGGCCTATATGACAAGCTTGCTCTCAGGCCGGGCAGCCCAGTGGGTCACTTCCTCCTGGGCAATGGATGCAGATTTTTGTTTCTCCTATCCAGACTTCGTGGCTGAGCTCCGCAGGGTGTTCCACCATCCAGCCCGTGGTCTGGATCCTGGAGCCCGGTTGGGTACCTTCCGACAGGGGAGCGGCGGGGTAACAGACTACGTCCTGGAGTTTCGACTGGCGGCGTTGGAGAGTGGTTGGAACGACCCAGCTCTTCGTCTAGCCTTCATGAGGGGGCTCAGTGACGCAGTCAGGGACCAGCTCGCGACCCGGGAGGAACCTGATTCCCTCGAGGACCTGTTCAGCCTCGCCATTCGCATCGACGGACGCCTCCAGGAGAGAAGACGTGAGAGAACCCGACGGAGACCCCCTGACGTACCCCCCGAGGACCACGACCTCGAGGAGGTTTTCAGTACCCCAGACGTACCCCCCGAGGACCACGACCTCGAGGAGGTTTTCAGTACCCCAGACGTACCCCCCGAGTACCACAACCTCGAGGAGGTTTTCGGTGAGTCCAGGGCTCAGGTCTTTCCGCCTCGCCGGCCTTACGGCTGTGCCATCGACCTCCGCTCAGGGGCTCCCTTTCCCGGCGGCCGCCTCTACAGTGCTGACTGTCCTGCCCCCTCCGTGACTGGTGGGTTTGTTCCCTCCCGAGCCGTGACCGAGGAGGAACCCATGCAGCTGGGATGCAACCGCCTTAGCCCGGCCGAACGGGAGTCCAGGCTCTTCTCCGGCCGTTGCCTCTACTGTGGCCGGGATGGACACCGTGTCTCCAATTGCCGTGCCCGGCCAAGAGGACCAGGCTCGCCGGTACCCCGGGATATCATGGTGAGCCGTCTTTCCTGTTCCCCCACCCGTGCACCACCCAACCGTCTGGCGGACGTCACCCTAGCCTGGGCGGACCAGCAGGCGACGGTGGGTGCACTCATGGACTCTGGTGCTGATGGGAGTTTCATGGACGTTGGGTTTGCCACCCGGGCCAACATTCCACTTGAGGACCTCGAGAGGCCCTTGGAGGTCTTCGCAATGGATCATCGCCGCCTGATTGACGTCACTCAACGCACCTGTCCAGTCCTTCTCACCGTTGCTGGTGACCACGTTGAGAGGCTCCAGTTTTTCGTCACCAGCTCTCCTCTTGTCCCTGTGGTCCTGGGCAGGCCCTGGCTCGCGCTGCACGAGCCCCACATCGCCTGGTCCTCCGGTACCATCAAGGGGTGGAGCTCCTCCTGTCGTGCCCGTTGTCTTCGGGTGCCGTCCAGCCCCCTCACCGGGTCCCAGTCCCCGTCTCCGGCCTCCCTCGCCGGTCCTCTGTCCCCGTGCCCGGCCTCCGCTGTCGGGCCCCAGTCCCCGTCTCCGGCCTCCCTCGCCGGTTCTCTGTCCCTGTGCCCGGCCTCCGCTGTCGGGTCCCAGTCCCCGTGCCCGGCCTCCGCTGTCGGGCCCCAGTCCCCGTGCCCGGCCTCCGCTGTCGGGTCCCAGTCCCCGTCTCCGGCCTCCCTCGCCGGTCCTCTGTCCTCGTCTCCGGTTCCCCTCTCCGGGCCTCTGTCCTTGTCCCCCTCTCCAGTGCCCCTGATCGCCGGCTTCCTTCGGTCCCGTCCGGGCAGGCCGGGGCCAAGTGGGTCGCCGGGTGGCTCCCGTGGAGGGGGGGGTACTGTAAGGTTTGGTTCTTTCCCCACCACAGGCTTCTTGAAGTACTGTGATGATTGGTCCGCTGCTCACCCACTCGCTCTGTTCCCTTAAGCCTACTTGCTCTGTTTTTCCTTTTGTTTTCTGTTAATCATTGCATTCCCCTATTCACACGCTTCTTCCCATAGACGTCGTTGATTGGTGCTCCCCCAACCACACGCTTGTCAATCACATCCCTCAGCTGTCACTGCTTGTCAATTAAGCATTCCCTGATTATTTATACCCCGTTTCCCCATTCAAGTTTTGTTGGATCGTTTTGATATTTCAGTTGCATTCGCCGTTCCTGCTGCCTGCTGTTGTTTTCCCTGTGCTTTGCCTCCAGGATATTCAAGAAACATTCCTCTTGGACACCCTTTCCCCGTGGCGACGCGCTCGCTCCGTTCTGCTCCAACGCTCTTTACGCACAACGCCTGGGTGAGTTTTTTATGACTGTCTTTGATCCAATTCCGTTTTTCGTGTGTTTATATAACACTGAAGATTTCCAGCTTTTTATCAGACAGTCACTCACCCAGCGTTTAGCCTTTTTTGGATTGTTTCATTGGGATAATATTTTGGCCTAACATCTCCCACTGTGTGTTTACACACCGAAGATATTTTCACATTGGATTTGTATTTTGGGACTTCGCTCACAGTGTTTATTTTTGCACCGAAGATATCTATCACTTGGGATTGTGTTTGGAACGTTACTCACAGTGTGTATTTACACCGAAGATTCAGTCACTTGGATAACTCTGTTTTCGGGTACAAGTCACCTCTCCTGTTCACCTGCTCTGTTCCACCTGCACTCTGAGTTAACTCGCTCCCTCTCTCTCTCTCGGTCCCGCAACCACCTCGGAGATTCTGCCGAGAGAAGTCTGCAGAGCGGCTCTGACGTCAGCGTCTGCTTCCCCTGACTACCATCCCGGGAGAAGCTGCAGAGCAGCAACATTCATCCTTGCTTGTATTCCAGTCTTTGTTTGAACTCTTCCAAGTCTGTGCTGTTTATTTAGTCTTAATAAACAAGCCCTTGTTTTTGGCAACTCTGAATCCTACTCTCTTGTGTCGTTGCGTTTGGGGTCGGTGTCAAACCATAACACTCTCTCTATAGATTATCTCACTATAGACCTCTCACTATAGACTCTCACTGAAATATTGATGAGTATTTTGGTGGCTGGTACAATGTGATGATGAGCAAAAACAGTCCAGCTCTTTAGTTCAATAACAAGATACTAGAATGATGTAAATTCACCCATGCCAATGACATCACATACAAACGATGCAGATAAAATAGCGAATTGTTTATCCCCTTTCACAGCGTGTGTGCATGTAAACATGTGTGTGTGTGTGTGTGTCATATACTCTGCCTGCTATCCTCATGTCGATGCCTCCCTGCAGTGCCGTCCAGTCAAATGCGCTGATGGCTCCGTCCCGCCTTGCAACTCTGCCCTCCATTGCGCCTTTGTCCGCATACAAAACAAGCACCAGCGGATGGTGGTGGTGGTGGTATACGAGGCCAACCTCCTCGCTTCGGAGTTGGTGGTCGTCTGTGAGGCAGTTGACGTGGCGGGAGGGCCGGAGACACACACGGGAAAGCATCGAGGCCAGAGTCCACTGCAAGCCCCGAACACACCGCGTGGGGGAAGAGAAAGAGAACAAAGTGTCAGGTTCTTCACAACCTCCATTTTAACACGCTTCTTTTCTCTTCACAGACAAAAACAAAACAAAACCAAATAAAATATAATACGCAAGATGGAAAATGTACAATATCTACAACTGTAAATGTTCAATATTTTTTTCCTGCAATAAAGAAATTAAAAAAAATATATATATAATACGCTGCAAACAAAAATAGTTTCCTCTAATCACTTGGGGAAAAAGCTCTATAGCAGCGTACACAGACGCCCTTATCCTAGTTTCATCTAGAAACAACTGCAGTTTGACCAGATAAGGTGTTTAGAAACTAAGTCACACAAGAAAAACAACTGTCCCTTCTCCATGGTATTTCTCACGCACGGTCAACATCCCGCCTCTTTGTGAAAAAAAATCAATAAAGACAGATCAGTGTCTAAACAGATATTAAACGCTCTTATTTCGGGACTGACCTAAGTAATTTAAAATGTCTCATGCACGGTCATCTTCCCACCTCCTTGTGAGAGAAAATAAATAAAAACAGAATCAGTGCCTAAAAGATATTAAAACCTAGCCCACGCCATAATTTCGGGACTATTGCATGACTATTGCAGTAATTTCCAACATACTCATAGTACACTTTGCACACGCCTACTTCGGATACAAATGTAATTCTCGCCTAATATCGGAACCTACCTTTAAATCCCAAGTGTTCAGAGGAAAAACGAGAGGGAAAAACAAAAAGAAAAACAATACCATGTTTTAGTGTTAGTCCCCATCTGGACCCAGAAACTCAACAACTCTAACAATACTATGTTCTAGTGTTAGACACCATCTGGAGCCAGAAACTCAACAACTCTCCGCCCAAATCAAACTCCTGCACGCATCCACACTGGAAAATCTGCCAGAGCTGACAAGACAATCGGTTGACAGGGGTCCTCTCTCTCCTGTCCTTTTCACGGAGGATTGAGGCGAGGGAAAAATAGTACTCCCCCGGATTGCTCGTCGACAATGCACCACTCTGTGTCATCCGCTGTCTGGTCAATCTAGACACCCTAATCTAATTGTAACATAACTACTTATAGATTCAAAAACAAAAACGCTTTAAACAGAATGTCAACAGCTCACCGAATGTTCCCCACACGTTCCCAAGGTTCAAGCCGGAGGTGACAGCCAAACGGATGGCGCAGACGGTCCTCTCCCCCCCCAGTGCGCGGAGAAGGTCGAGACAGGGCAGCGCTTCCCTGGAATCCCAAGATTCACCCTGTCTGCAGAGTCCATCCCACGGCCACCTCGACACCCATCGGTTTAAAATCTAATAAAACTAGTTAAAAAAAAATCCCATAAAACATCACTCGTCGCCATCTGTAATGGGAAATATTAAAGGACTAAACGATGAGCCGTTTACAAATCATTCTAAGTAATTATTAATAATAATAGGAACGTTTATTTCACCGTGGCCACAATGAAAGGACAGTTTACAGTCAGAGACAACATGTTAACACATTAGCGTCTGGCCATAGACTGACCAAGAGTTCTGTTCAGACATATGTTAAATACACAGTTGTCAGACGTAACATAATATCAGATATGATGATGAAGGTAAACAAAAATAGTTCTCAGTCACTGGAAGCAACAACAATTTTTATTATGGCTGGGGAGATGTTGGAGTCTTCTTAAAGAGACATACACACATTAACCAGTCAAGCTGGTCACACTGAAAGTCACGCTGTATAACATGATATCTCAACACAGATCTATAAGGACATGATAATATATTCCACGACACAGGTCATCTGTAATCTGTGAGAGAATACATTTTAAAAGTAACCTAGGGATACAAGGTAGTCTCCGGGCGAGCGATTTGAGGTGTTGATCGGGTGAGTGTCAGTGAGCAGTTCAAACATGCTGTACATGTCGTGTTACTTCACGCCTGTAAATCACTAAAGTCCAATGAGAAGTAATCGTCATTTTCCCAAACCCCTTTCCAACCGAGTCGTGGCGGCAAGTGAAAATTGGATTGTAAAAACCTCATCCACTGGTGAGCGAACGACGAGCGGACGACATTCACAGCATATGGGTTGGATTGGCATTTACACAGGAAGGGACGATGATGTCAAAACACCCAGTGGAACATAGACAGACTCCCACCCGTAGGTGAAACGACGAAACGGAGAGAGAGGGCAGGGGGGTGTTGTCAATGAGAAAAACACATGGGCGTGAGTCGTGACAGAGGGGACAAAGAGGAGGGAAGTGTGAGGGAAGTGGCGAGGGAGAGAGAAAAAGAGAGAGAGAGAGAGAGAGAAGAGAGAGTGGAGAAACAGAAAGAGAGGAGAGAGAAATAGAGACAGAGAACGAATGAGACAAAGAGGAGGGAAGTGTCGAGAGAGAGAAAAACAAAGAGAGAGAAGAGAGAGAGAAACAGAGAGAAGATAGAGAGATAGAAATGGGATAGAAACAGAGAGAGAACAAGAGGAGGGAGGTGTTGAAGGAGAGAGAGGAGAAAGAGAGAAACAGAGAGAGAGAGAAACAGCAAGAGAGAGAAACAGAGAGTGAGAATAAGACAACAAGGAAGGAAGTGTTGACGGAGAGAGAGAAACAGAGAGAGAGAGAGAAAGAGATAGAAGTGTTGACCACTGTACTGTAGTGTTCAGACTGCACAATATGTGTGTAAGAGTGTGTGCGCATGAGTGAGCACACACACAAAACATAGGCCTACGTCGGCTTGCATGCGTGTATGTGCCGTGTGCTTGTTTGTCTGGTGTTGTTGTCCTCACACCCTCAAGGCTATAATTGCTCCTGGATGGCCCACTTACAGAACCACATTACCCCAGTGATCCAGTCAACATCTCCATCCATACCTCATCCACGCACCATAGCAGTGACTCTGACACCACTTGCCCTGTGGTCGGGGTTCTCACACAGTCCTTTCCAACAGATCAACTGAATGAATGTGTGTGTGTGTGTGTGTGTGTGTGTGTGTGTGTGTGTGTGTGTGTGTGTGTGTGTGTGTGTGTGTGTGTGTGTGTGTGTGTGTGTGTGTGTGTGTGTGTGTGTGTGTGTGTGTGTGTGTGTGTGTGTGTGTGTGTGTGTGCGTGTGTGTGTGTGACCAAAAGGACAGATCGGTTCAATTCCAGATATGGTCTGGTTAATAAGGCCTCTATAGGTGCAGAGCAAGACTGTAGTGACCTGATCGGTGATCCTCGGTGGCCGACCCAGGACCAAGGGGTCATGGAGCTACTGGAGAACCACTTACCCTCTGGGTCCTTTTCACCTCGCACAACGTTAGTGGAGAAGGAGCCGAGATGTCCGGACACATGCTGTGCTCATTCAAACATGTTGCTGCAGGCAATTACCTTGTGTTGGAAGGGGCAGGGCAGGCAAGAGAACAACATGTACCCTCTATGACACAGACAGGGGGGTGAGGAACAATAAACTGGCACAGGCGGGGGGAGAGATGAGGATGGGGTTGAGAGAGAGAGAAGGAAGAGAGGGGGAGGGAGAGAGGGAGAAAGAGAGAGGGGGAGAGGGAGAAGGAAGAGAGAGGGGGATAGTGTGGGAGAAAGAGAGAGGATGGGGACAGATAAGGGAGATGGGGAGCGGGAGAGAGGGAGAAAGAGAGGAAGGATGGGGAGAGAGGGGAGGAAGAAGGAGGGAGAAAGAGAGATAGAGGGAGAGAGACTGTGGGATAGAGAGAAAGAGAGCTGTTGGAGAGAAGAGGGTGTGATAAAACTGCAGGAGATGAAAAATATATAAAACGAAACAGAAAGTGAGTCTCTGTCTGTCTGTCTGTCTGTCTGTCTGTCTGTCTGTCTGTCTGTCTGTCTGTCTGTCTGTCTGTCTGTCTGTCTGTCTGTCTGTCTGTATGTCTCTCTAACTCTCTCTCTCTCTCTCTCTCTCTCTCTCTCTCTCTCTCTCTCTCTCTCTCTCTCTCTCTCTCTCTCTCTCTCTCTCTCTCTCTCTCTCTCTCTCTCTCTCTCTCTCTCTCTCTCTCTCTCTGTGTCTCATCATAACAGAGGAGAAGTAAATGCAGAGAGTTGATGCTGCTATTGTGGTAGTGGGTGATTTCAATAGCGCCAACCTGAGAAGAGTATTGCCGGACTTCTACCAGCATGTGACTTGTAACACCAGAGGCGGTAATATTTTAGACCATTGTTACTCACAATTTAAATGTGGTTACAAATCTCAGGCTGCCAATGGATTCGGAAAATCTGATCATGACGCCATCTTCCTCCTTCCAAAATATAAACAAAGTCTCAAGCGCGCCCCGGTAGTCTCGCGAGAGGTGCAGAAATGGACTGTGGGATCAGAGGAAACGCTATAGGCTGCACTTGAATGTACAGACTAGGGGGTGTTCCGAGATAACACAGATAACATTAATGACTACACGGAGACAGTGCTGGACTTTGTTTGTACTTTGGTGGAAGAAACAATCCCCACTACCACAATTAGAGTTTACCCAAACCAAAAGCCCTGGGTAGACAAATCCGTCCGTGAGGCTCTGAAAGCGCGCACCTCAGCCTACAACGCCGGGCTTGTGGCAGGCAACATGAATGACCACAAGGTGGCGAGATGCAACGTGAGGAGGGCAGTGATAGAAGCAAAGAGGCGCTGCAGGGATAAAATTGAACTTCAATATGAACAGGCTGACTCTAGAGCTATGTGGCAGGGCCTCAGAACGATGACAGATTACAAAGGCACCTCCCTCAAGCTGAACAGTGACATCTCCTTAGCAAATGATCTCAATACCTTCTATGCAAGGTTTGAGGCTGGGAATAACAGCACCAGCCTACAATCCACTGCAATGGAGGGGGGGACACTGCTGATGGAGACTCAGTGTTCAGGGTAACAGAACATGAGGTGAGGAGGACCTTTAAGAAAGTGAATATCAGGAAGGCAGCAGGACCGGACGGTATCCCCGGCCGCGTCCTAAAAGTCTGTGCCGACCAACTGGCCCCGGTATTCACTGACATATTTAACCTGTCCTTGGAACAGGCTGTCATCCCCACCTGTCTGAAGAAGTCCACTATTATCCCTGTACCCAAAAAATCCAAGCCTGCTTACCACCCTGTAGCTCTCACCTCCATAGCCATGAAGTGCTTTGAGAAGCTAGTAAAGGGCTACATCTGCTCCTCCCTCCCCATCAACCTGGACCCCCTGCAATTGGCACAGACCAGGCTGCAGAAACAAATTAGTGGGGGGGCATACAAATTTTTTTCAACACAGGTTCCCTTTTATACGTTTCAGCTGGGACAGCGGTGCTGTGGCTTGCTTGGCGCTGCCCACGGTGCTGAAATAAACAGCAGAGAGGCAATTGAAAAATCTAATTTCTCTCTATCTTAAGAACTTTCACTTATACAAAAACAGACTGAACGGATATATATAACAGACCTGCTGGGGCAGCGGACTGAGAGCAGGGGACACAAACAGGCTGGATAAGATGGTCAAGAAGGCCAGTAGCGTGGTTGGGGTGGAGCTGGACTCTAGCGAGGGTGGCGGAGAGGAGGAGCCTTGCTAAGCTCCAGGCCATCAGGGAAAACCCCTCCCACAGACTTGGCTGACAGGAGGAGCATGTTATAGGCTCACACTACCTAAATGCAGCACTGAATGGCACAGGAAGTCCTTCATTCCGACAGCCATCAGACTATACAATGCATCACTGTGCCTCACTGCATCACTGAGCACAGAGTGACAATTACCATCTTCCTGGACTCTTACTGTTTAAACAGCACTGTGCAATATTACACCTACTGTAGACTTCAGTATATTTTTACTGTATTTATTTACTGTATCTTTTATTCTATGTTTATTCTATTTCATTTTATTCTATTCTTAGGCCATTTGTTTTGTTATTCTTATTTGTGACTTGTTCTGTCTAAATGTTTAATGTTGAGTGATTTGCAGTGTCAGGATAATACATTTCTATTCTATTCTATTCTATTCTATATCTTTGAAAAGTCTCCATTTATTCAACACTTCTGAATTCACTGACAAACTGAACTGAACTGACAAAAATAAGGTGCATAAAAAAGCAAACAAAATTCCTCCACAGGCTACTCACCATCATAAGTAGAGCAGCAAGCGCCGTTTGGGGACAGAGTGAAATCTTCTTAAAACACTGCCCCTCCACTCATTCCTGAACTTTTTTGTTAAGTCCTTCTAAAACTGAATTAAATTGGCCTTAGTTGCGTCGATGAAGCATACTAAGGCGATGTTCTGTAAAGACGTTCTTGAGGGTAGAAAACGAATTCTCACAGAGTGCCGTGCTAGCTTCAGTAGTGTTGTTGTTGACATCAGTGCCCACTAGGGATGTCCCCGACTAAGGATTTGGATAGTTGACTTTGATTTAAATTTTTTTTTTTTTTTTTTTTTTTACCAGGGTGGGCACAGCTGACTCAGTGGGTGGGCCCGGCCCCCTAATGCCAGCCCATGGCGCCGGGACTGAATTGGCATACCGCCCCAACAGGTCCACGGCGGACGCTAGAGCCCATGTGCTGCACACAGCAGCATCACACCTGGACAAGAGGCACGGGAACTATGTGAGATACAGCTCAGCATTCAATACCATTACCATAGTCCCAGTGGAGGCTGGTGACCAAATTTTTTGGTGAAGCACAAATTATTATATTATATATTAAATTATATTTTTAAAACATCCTGCACTGTGTGTCAGTGGTCAGTGGACACAGATGAAAACATAATATTAATATACACTATATATTAATATTAATACCAACACCAATCAATCAATTAATTAATTAATTAATTAATTAAAGGGGAACTATTTTACAATTTCTTTCACTATTTGGGCACTTTTACACAATTCCTGTGAGTCTATGGAACACCTCTGTAATATATATATTTTTTTTATTCATTGTTTTGTATTTCTAATCAAGTCCTCAAAAACAGCATTTTTCTACCTCAAGATTTCGAGCTGTTTTGAGCCTGGGCTCCTAAACCACTGTGCACCGTCGTGTTCACCTGAACATTAACATGCAGCAGTGACTATATGACATCACATATAGGCACATTTTCAAACGACTCAGTTCAGTGAGGGTGAATATTGTGAGAGGAGAATTGGAAGAATGCGCCAATATGAGAATTTTGAGACATAGATCATATTAATATAAGTTCACATAGCTAGGAAACAATGCTAAACACTCAAAAAGGCCATTTATAAGATAGTTCCCCTTTAATTAATTAATTTATTAATTAATTAATTAATTGTTCCACCCCAGGTGAAAATCTGCATAAAATGTATACCTAGGTAAATGGAATATTGATCCACTTTTACAAGGGCTATTTGCATATTCTTGGTATCTAGGTACATCTATGGACCTCAGTGAATGTATTCACAGTGTCAGAAATATTGTGTCTATTACTAGGCTTACTTAAATTGTGATGAAACAAAGGAGAATATGAATTATGATTTTTCTTTGCATCTTTGACAGTGAATAACACCATGATAATAATGACCAAACTTAAAAAACGACCACTGACCTCGTTCAGTACCCTCTTGAGATCATGTGTACAAAAAATCTAAGGAAATTAATAAAGGGAAGATTATCAAACAGAAGGTTCTGTATATACAGTACTGAATTCTCCCATCCGGACCAATGCAATTTGAAATATTATTATAGAATATAGAATATATGCAAATACATTACCTTATTATAGCCAATTCGCACATTTATATATATATACTAGGGCTGTCAGTTTATCGCGTTAATTAGATTAATTAATTACACAGCAAATAATCGCGTTATGAAAATTAACTCAAAATTAATTACAAAAAAGTTTTTTTTTTTTTTTTTTTTTATAATAATATTTTTTTTGTATCTCATTCATTCCATAAGCATGTAGAATACACATTTACAGTTTTTTTTTTAATATGGTCCATTTGCATGTTCTTGGTATCTGATTCTAGGGACATCTATGAATCTCAGGGAATGTATTCCCAGTGTCAGAAATACTGTGGGCTAGATCCACAAAGAATGGATTGCACGGTGCAAGTTGCACCCTTACTTACAATTCATTATGAATTGAAAATGGGGGACCCTGATGTAAACAAGACGAAAGTCTTTCTCTGGTCTGCATTCCCTTAACAATTGTGTGTATTGAGCCGTACTGTATTGTACCCATTCTGCAATCTGTTAATAACATTTTCATTCAATCAATCAATCTGCGCGGTGATTGATTGAATGAACATTTTATTTTGAGTAAATTGTAATGAACCAAATGAGAATATCAATAATTTTTTTTTTATCTTTGACTGTGAATAACACCATGCTCAAATTGACCAGACCTGAAAAATCTAAGCAAATTAATAGATGGAAGATGATTAAACAGAAGGTTTTGTAGATACAGAAGGTTTTGTAGATACAGTACTGAATTCTGCCATCCGGACACATGCAATTTGAAATATGATTATAGAATATAGAATATGAGGCATAAAATGGTAATGCGATTAAAATGCGATTAATTCGATTAATTAATTACAAATCCTGTAATTAATTAGATTAATTTTTTTAATCGCCTGACAGCACTAATATATACATATAGTATCTTTCAAATGCCCGAGTTCAATTTGGATTTAGTATCACCAGGCGTGCATAATAACAGATACTGATATCTACTGTACTTTTTTATTTCCCCCACAGTGTAACCGTTTTGAAACTAATTTCAGATCTAATTGTTCCTACATGCTAACAATAGTGAGGAGAAACTGACTGCGTTTCAATATTTGTCAAAAACTTTACCTTTTCTGGCTTATTATCGCGAATCATAAAACAATTATTGATATGATTCATTCAGAACGCTGAACTTTGAACCACCATAGTATGTGACAGGAAGTGTAGATCGGAGAAATTACAACGCTGGCCGACAGCTATGAATGTCCTCTACAAAATGGCTGTAAAGAAACTACAATTCCCATGGTTCAAAATGTATATTTCCGGTTCCGGCTTGGATAGACGATCGCAAATCGAAAACTTAAAACGATATAATGACACTTTGACCCTATTGCTAACCTATTGCCAACCTAACGTTTTACATTCTACATGCTTTTCTACGTGTTAGTGATGTTAATACTTGAAAGCGGTCCGAGAACCAGTGGCGGCTGCTGGATGCTTCGCCACTAGGGGCGCTATACCAAACATTTTGCAAACATGTACAAGGCACGCATTGGCGAATATTATCACCATTGCCATCGATCAATATATGATCACAGTCAGTCAAATGCAACCACGTTTCCAATAGCCCAACACAAACACGCACAGCTCTCTCTCTCTCTCTCTCTCTCTCTCTCTCTCTCTCTCGCTCTCTCTCTCTATCCCTCTCTATCCCTCTCTCTCTCTCTCCCTCTCTCTCTCTCTCTCTCTCTCTCTCTCTCTCTCAGATCGATTCAATAAGAAACACATGTGTATATATTGTCATTTTAAACAAGTTACCATTCATTGTCTGAGTGGTTATGCTCTACCCGCGGCGAAATTAGAGAGAGAGAGAGAGAGAGAGAGAGAGAGAGAGAGAAGAGAGAGAGAGAGAGAGAGAGAGGAGAGAGAGAGAGGAGCGGAGAGAGAGAGAGAGAGAGAGAGAGAGAGAGAGAGAGAGAGAGAGAGAGAGCGAGAGAGAGAGAGAGAGCGAGAGAGAGCGAGAGAGAGAGAGAGAGAGAGAGAGAGAGAGAGAGAGAGAGAGAGAGAGACGAGAGAGAGCGAGAGAGAGAGAGGGGGAGAGAGAGCGAGAGAGAGGGGGAGAGAGAGAGAGAGCGAGAGAGAGAGAGCGAGAGAGAGACCGAATTAACTCACTGTTTACGTGGTCCACTCACTGTTGTCCCGACTCCCCAGACTGTTGATGTATATCAAGCCGGAGGGCTTGATAAAGTGTATAATCCGCTGTTGATGATGTATATCCAGTCCACTGTCCAGACTGCCATATAGCTTGTTAGCTGTTAGCAGTTAGCACCACACAACAAGTAGTTTGATTTCTTTGTCCATTTCCGCGTCGAACAGACTGCAAACTACCTGGCGTTCTATCGCCATGCTCTAAGACAAACTCTAACCTTAACCAACTTTGAAAGAGTGCCTAAGCTTAACCGTCGAAAGAACTTGCAGTCACGCTCTAAGACAAATAGCTCGCATCTCAGTCACAACAACACAACTATGATCTCTACCACCAACCTAGAATAAGCTAGAATTGGAACATAGAAATTGGATTCGGCCAATCAGAGATCGTCTCCGCAAAATGCTGCTACGGAAAAAAAACTGACGTCGGCCAATCAGAGAGCGTCTCCGCGAAATGCGGCTACAGAAATTCTTGACGCTGCTGCCTAGACCGCTTCAAATCGCGCCCGGATTCCAACATAATAGTCATATTTCAACGCACAACGCGTTACGCACTGATTGGCTGCGACAGATACAGCGATCACACAGTGACGCGCACTCAGAGCGCTATTGCGGGTAGCCCGGACCGAGAAAAAAAAAAAAAAAAAAAAAAAAAAAGTGAGTCACTTCCTGTTCAAGAAAACGAGTATTTTTTATTTTATATAAAACGTTATATTGTGCATTGGAAACACAAACATACTTAAAATGAGTAAATATTATTCATTTTAAACATGTTTATATTATTTATAGGGCTATAAAACTAAAAACTAAAAAATTATTTTTCTTGTTCTACTCTCATATAACCAGGGGCCTGAGGGGGGGCGGCGCCCGAGCGCCCCTAGTGGCGAGCCGCCACTGCCGAGAACTACAATGCCTGGCAATGTTTACTTCTGCATCTCACGCAACACACACAAGCCACCGGTCGTTTCAGACACAAACCCACACACAACAGACAAGATAGCAGTTCTCATTCATAAGAGCACACCAAAGTTCCACCACATGAATCTCACCGTGACAAATCAGCAGAGCCACAGAGGCACTAGATCAGCCGTGCATCAGCAAAGTACGCTAGCCTAGCCACAAGCTAGTAGCAACATTCATTCATTCATTCACCACTAACACAGTGCACATGCAAATATTATCTGCAGGCTGCATTAGCAGCCAGCAGCCAACGTGATACATTACATCCAAGCTAGCGTGATAACGTTAGTAGTTATTAGCATCCAAGCTAGAAACTGCTAGGCTGCCTGCTTATGCTTACAGTACCTGCAATAATGTTGTCATCCTCCTGGACAGATAGACTTGTTAAATCATAATATCCACATGTGTGTTGTGCTGGTCCTCAGTAAATGTCCCGCTATTAAAGTGCTAAATGTTAGATACACTAATATAGAGGTTTCGAACGTGGCTGCTCTCAGTGCTCTGTTAATAAAATGTTCAATCAATCAATCAATCCCGCGAGGGGAGAAACAGCCGTGTAGCTACAGAGCTGCAGCCGTAGGAGCCATACTCTGATTGGATTTGCAAGGCTGCCAATCATTCAACCTCCGTGTATTGGATGTCAAGAGCTGTCAATCATTAAATCCTCCATTCAATGGCAAGAGTTTAACTGCACAGACCGTGCTTAGATGAAGTTAATAGCCTATTTTGATTGGCTATTATTTATTATTTATTTAACATTGGGTCAACCTGTGAAGTTATTCTGCACGAATATTACTGCAGTCATTACTGCAGTGCAGGCCTGCTCAGAGCTGTCAATTTTGGCCATTTTTGAAGAAGAAAAAAAATTCACTGGCATATTTTTTTACAGAGGAAAACTTTTCTAATAAAAAAAAAATTATAATAATAATAAAAAAAAAGATATATATATATATATGTAAATTAATAATAATTATGAATTATGAGTGAATTTGTATTTCACGTGTTGTCATAGAGAAACCTCCACTGCATAGTCCCCTCCAAACTCATAGCCAAGCTCAGGGACCTGGGCTTGAACTATGACCTCTGCCAGTGGGTCTTGGACTTGCTGACGGGCAGACCCCAGGTGGTGAGAGCAGGCAACTGCACCTCCTCATCCATCACTCTCAACATAGGGGCCCCCCAGGGCTGTGTTCTGAGTCCCCTCCTCTACTCCCTGTACACACATGACTGTGTGGCACAGCGGAACAACAACACAATCATCAAATTTGCTGACGACACAGTAGTGGTGGGCCTGATCTCTGCAAACGACGAGAGGGCCTACCTGGAGGAGGTCAAGGTTCTAGCGGGATGGTGTCAAGAGAACAGCCTCTCCCTGAACGTCAGCAAAACAAAGGAGATTATTGTGGACTTTAGGAGGTCAGGGGTCAGGGACTACAGCCCCCTCAGCATCGACGGGGCACCGGTTGAGAGAGTGAACAGTTTTAAGTACCTCGGAGTCCACATATCCGAGGACTTGACATGGACCACACACATTGACAGTGTTGTGAAGAAGGCACGGCAATGCCTCTACTTCCTCAGGCGCCTAAGGAAGTTCCAAGTCAGTCAGAAGATCCTTAAGAACTTCTACTCATGCACAATAGAGAGCATCCTGACTGGCAATATCACCTCCTGGTTTGGGAATAGCACCGCACAAGACCGTAGCAGACTACAGAGAGTGGCCCGCTCAGCCAAACGCACAATTGGAGGGGGGCTTCCCACTCTCCAGGGCATTTACAACAAGCGATGCATGGGCAAGGCTAAGAGAATTATCAAAGACTCGAGCCACCCAAACAACTGCCTCTTTGAACTGCTGCGGTCAAGCAAGCGATACCGGAGTCTCATGGCAAGCACAGAGAGACTGAGAAGAAGCTTCTATCCCCAGGCCATCAGGATGCTCAACGAACAATAACACTATGTAACAACCATCAAATGCACTCACAGCACACACATCGACACGCACACACTCACTTTAAACATACAACTCACTGCAGCACCCACTTTAACCACTTTAGAACACCTAAGCACACTTTATATTTATTGGTAAAGAATTTGCACTACAACCCATACCTCATTACACCTTACTGTTAATTGTACCTAAATTGTACCTCATCCCACTTCTGCTTTGCACTGTATAGTATATTGTATGGTAACTCAGCTACTTCTACTCTACATTGAGCATTGTATATATGTATATACTGAACATTTTTGTCTACGTACTTGACTTCTATTTTTTACTTGCTATACTTATTTTATACTTATCTATTTTTGCCTAGCACAGTCTCTGGAGCGAAACAGAAAGAAGCATTTTGTATAAAAGTATTCTGTACTTCTGTATGACAACTAATAAAGAAACTTGAACTTGAACTTGAAATGCCATCATAACCAAGGAGAGGAAGTGAATGTCATCATAATAACTGAGGGGAGGAAGTGAATGTCATCATAACTGTTGTGGACTATTTTAAATGAGCCAAGACAGTGAACGGTAGAAGTAGATTAGTCAAATTGTATAAAAGAGGAACATAGTTTATTTCTGTGGCCACAGAAAAGTATCCTCAGTTTACAATCAGAGACAAGTCTAACACGAGCGTCTGACCAGAAAGTGAGGAAATTAATGTCATCATAACTGAGGATGAGAGGAAGTGAATGTCATCATAACTGAGGATGAGAGAAAGTGAATGTCATCATAACTGAGGATGAGAGGAAGTGAATGTCATCATAACTGAGGATGAGAGGAAGTGAATGTCATCATAACTGAGGATGAGAGTTTGATTGATTGATTGATTGATTGATTGATTGATTGATTGGTTGATTGATTGATTGATTGAAAACGTTATTAACAGATTGCAGAATGGGTACAGTACAGTACAGCTCAATACACACAATTGTTAATGGGATGCAGACCAGAGAAATACTTTCGTCTTGTTTACATCAGGGTCCCCCAGGAGGTGAATGTCATCATAACTGAGGATGAGAGGAAGTGAATATCATCATATCCGAGGAGAGGAAGAGAGGAAGTGCAACAACAGTAAATTGGCTCAGAGGGAAAAAAGAGAAGTACTACTTACTACAGACACTGGATAAGAGAGGAGCGGAGTTGAAATGTCAGGTTTAGGAGAGAATGTGTTAAAATTGAGACTCAGCCAGATCCCCTTAATCACTCCCTGGAACGCAGCAGCCAAGATGTGTGTGTGTCAGTTCAACTCCAAATTTAAATGAGACATTTTCCCTTCTTGCCTTTTAGCGATGAGGCATATTAATAAGCTGGAGAAAGGTGTGGAAAGGTTACATGGATTTTTCTTACGAAGGGAAAGTTCTTCTGGTGTGTGTGTGTGTGTGTGTGTGTGTGTGTGTGTGTGTGTGTGTGTGTGTGTGTGTGTGTGTGTGTGTGTGTGTGTGTGTGTGTGTGTGTGTGTGTGTGTGTACAGAGGTTGATTAAATTACAGTTAGTCTGTCTCTGCAGCTCCAGCGAGAAGTTTCAAGGTTTGTTTTATTTGTCTCATCTAAGGTACATTACAGTGAAATGCTTGGTTCTGTATGAGCCCCCTAATATTGTGTTTCATACAGTAAAAAAAGTAAAAAGAATAAAGACCAAACACCAAACTAAATATACAATATACAACACTAAAGTACAAAATGCAAACAAAATGCTAAAATGTGGTAGAGATGTAGTGCAAATATTTTAATAATAAATAGATACAATATGGTGTAGTGTGAAAGTATCTTCTGACTCACTTTGAACTTCATTAGACACCCAAGTAAGTAGAGGCGCTGCCGTGCCTTCTTCACTACACTGTCTATGTGTGTGGTCCATGTCAAATACTCGGATATGTGGGTACTTGAAATTGTTCACTCTCTCGACCGTGGCCCCATATATGCTGAGGGGGCTGTAGTTCCTTGCCCCAGACCGCCTAAAATCAACAATCAATTATTTGGTTTTGCTGACGTTCAGGGAGAGAGGCTCTACCTCTTCTAGGTAGGCCCTCTCGTCGTTTGCAGAGATCAGGCCCACCACACCTGTGTCGTCAGCAAACAATTGTGTTGCTGTTGTCCTTTGCCATGTAACGGGTGGCCTGTCTGCTGGTCTTTTCTAACACCTGTGTGACGTACGTGGGTTGGTCATTATCATTATTACTGTATTTGGAAGACCATGTGAACATCAGATTAGTATCATTTGTATGTGTGTGTGTGTGTGAACATGAGAGCTAATGATATCTCTTCTTCTCTTCCTGTCAGGTGCTGCCCGTCCCTACACTGAAGGGTGCTGATTGCCTAATGAGGGACAGGTGATGGCAATCACATCGAGAGGGACGGGTGCACAAGTAGCTGACAGCACACACACGTCACTTGCTGGTGATCACAGTGTCGGAGGTTGCCTGTGGTTGCCACTGTGGTGGAACTGTGTCTTATTTGCCCTTGTTGTATTGTATTTGGCCTTGTCTCCATAACTGTATGGGACTGTGTGTTCGTCCTGTTCACACTGGTAGGTATCTGTGCTAGCGTTGCTGCCAGGTAACATATAGAAATATATATAGATTGGCCTCTGTGTTAATTGACACATTCATGGGGGAACATGTCTATATTATTGGCCTTATCATTTAATCCCTAGTGTTGTCTGTTTGTCCATTTATATCTACCTTGTTTGTTCTCCCCTTACCTTTTTCCCTTTGTGTGATCTAGGGTTGAAATCCCCACTAATAACATCCCCTTTTCCCCTTGGGGAACAGGCCGTGGGTTGGAAGCCCCACACCTAATAAATACAATTTACCATTTGAAAATGTCTTTGTTTACTATCTGCCTACCCGGGACTGTTTTGAAAAAGCATTTTCTACTGAGGGGTTGTTTCTGCTCATGTACCACCTGCCCAGTTACTATCCTGTATGGTCGTTAGACCTCTGTACATGACATGGGGGCTCGTTAGTTTGCGCAATTGTATGGTTCCTTGTTGGTAAAATAACGGGGTGACTTGTCGATTGAAGCATGTCAGGTGAGATAAGATAGCGTTTTCTAATTGGTAAGTTAGTGTGGTTCCATTGTCCGTGCTACACAGTTTGATTGATGTAAACCATTGTTGTATGTGACACTCTTGAACTAATCTGTTTTTTCTGCCACATAGGTAACAGGGGGATCGCCTACTTGGTTAGCGGGTGGGGGGCACGCGTCGTAATTCCTGTGGAGCGCGCAATGAAATCGGTAAGCGACTGAAGATATGTGTAGCCTCATCCCGGCAGGGGAGTAGTTTAGCTGGGGTATGCTAGAGTGACGTAGGTGATCCTAGTTAGGTGGTTAGACCAGCATTTATTGTTTTCATAGGTAGATGTGGGCAGTAAATCAGAGTGGTTGAATTGTATACTACGGAATGTAATGATTAAATGTGTTACGCACGGATATTGTGGAGTAGGTGAGGGGGTATTTTCTTGTCACCTGTGATTCGTTTATTATTATTGTGTTATTTTGCGTAGGTTATTTGTGGTGTAGTCATATTCTGTAGGGACTATGGCTGGGGCGGCTTTTACTTTGGATTTGTTTGTGGCGGATCCTACAAGGGATCAGATTGATGACTGCACGAAAGCTGAATTGTGTGGGGTCGCCAAGCATTATGGCATTACGGTCCAAAGTTCAAAAAGTAAAGAGGAGGTGAAAGCAATTGTGCTCGCTGGGTTGGTTGATAGGGAGATATTAAGTTCGCCCGTAGCCGGGGGAAATGACTCGGAGGACGTCACGCATGACGAGGCGTCTGGTGAGTCCAGTGAGGGAACAGGTGGTGCTATACAGGAACGGAGGGGTAGCGGTGCCAAGGCTGAGGAGATTGACAGTGATAATTCTGTACACTCAGGACGTGCCTCTGTTTCAGAGGAGAGAGCTGCTATGCGTGACAGGGAAGAGAGAAGGGAGGAGAGAGACAGATTGGAGAGAAAAGAGGAGAGAAGAGAGGAGAGAGACAGAGAGGAGAGAAGAGAGGAGAGAGACAGAGACAGAGAGGAGAGAAAAGAGGGGAAGGAGAAGGATAGAGAGCTCCAGATTACAATAAGGAGGATGGAACTGGAGAGTGGTGGCTCTTCTTCTCCCTCATCTGAAGGTTACCACGGCAGTTTTAATATTGGGCAGCATATTTCTATGGTGCCCCTTTTTCGGGAGTCTGAGGTGGAAGCATATTTTTCTGATTTTGAGCAGGTAGCGTGGGCTTTACAGTGGCCGAAGGACCAGTGGGCACTATTATTGTGATATAAGCTCACAGGTAGGGCTAAGGGGGCATGCCAGTTGTTATCAAAGGAGGACAGCATGGTATATGAGAAAGTGAAGGGTGCTGTCTTGCGCTTATATGAACTGGTGCCGGAAGCGTATAGGCAACGGTTCAGGGCACTAAGTAAAGCTCCCTCGCAAACACATGTGGCATTTTCCCAGGAACAACGGACGATGTTCACTCGTTGGTGTGAATCATGTAAAGTGGATGGGGTGGAGGCTTTGAGCGAGTTAATCCTCATTGAACAATTTAAAAAATGTGTGCCCGAACGCATGATTGTGTTTTTGGAGGAGCGAAAGGTTTCTACCCTCCAGGAAGCTGCGGTTTTGTGTGACGAGTTAGCAATGACCCACAAATATATTTCTGTACGAAATGATGTGTATGTAGGAGGGGGCGCGTTTTCTCCTTCTGAGACGCCGTATCGGGGAGGTGACGGGCGAGCATTCCGACCTCGCTCACCGCCGTCTCGAAATGCCTTGGGTGAGGAGCGAGCATTCCGACCGCGCTCACCGCCGTCTGAAAAGGCCACCTTTGTGTGTCATTATTGTAAGAAAGAAGGGCATTTTGTGAAGGACTGTCATGCGCTAAGGGATCGACAGGAGACCAGGGAGTCAGCCCAGGAACCGAAAGGGGTGGGGTTGATTGGTACGGTGTCATGTCCTGACCAGCATAGCTCTTTTGAACCCTTTTTGTTTGATGGTTATGTGTCCCTGTCGGGTAAAGTTGGGGACTACCAACAGGTGAGA
Organism: Notolepis coatsorum; assembly: GCF_963971535.1. Classification (NCBI taxonomy): domain Eukaryota; kingdom Metazoa; phylum Chordata; class Actinopteri; order Aulopiformes; family Paralepididae; genus Notolepis; species Notolepis coatsorum. The sequence goes on along the minus strand of NC_140171.1, from coordinate 56,086,957 downwards.
ATACTCTGTAATACAGGAGCCTCTCAATCGTTCATCCTGGCTGGTGTATTAGCATTGGATGTGGACTCCTGTCAGTCAAGTGAATTGGTGAGAGGTATTGACATGGGGTGTGTGCGCGTGCCGTTGCATAAGGTGCATGTACAGTCTGTACTGATCACAGGTTGTTTTCCGGTCGCGGTTCGCCCATGTTTTCCCGTAAAGGGCGTGGATTTCGTCATGGGGAATGATATCGCTGGGGGTAAGGTCGTCCCTGTGTTGGAGGTTGGAGACGCTCCATTTACTAACTCATTGTGTGATGCATTGATTGATAATCACCCCAATGTCCCTTCTATTTGTGCTGTCCCTAAGGCACAGGAGCGGAAGCGAGACCAAGGTCTAGCGTTGGGTGACTCTGTCTGTGGTGAGTTTTGCAAATTGGCGGTGGCGCAGCATTTTGAGGTGGGGGATGAGGTGTTTATTGTGCTGCCCACGCCTAGTACTGTGCTCACTGCCCGGTTCTCAGGACCTTATGTGGTAAAAGGGAGGGTGTCTGCCACTAAGTATATGTTGCATGCGCCCGGGCGGCGGAGGAGGACACGCTGGTGTCATGTGAATAGGCTAGTGAAAGGTTCTGCCCGCGTCTCGTCGGAGTTGGGATGTGACAGGGTTGTTGGTTCACATGCTGGGGTGTGTTCTATTGTGCCTTGCAGGACGCATAGTGCTGATGTTGGGAGTGCGCACCCCGGTAAGCGGTTTGCATGTCGGGGTCCGGTGGCGATGAGGGAGGTTGTGGGGAGAGTGGCTATGTGCCCTGACAAAAGAAAAAGAAAGGGGCTAGCTTCAATTGGCCATGGTCCCTGGGACTCTCCTTGCCTTCTAACTCCCATGGCTAATGTGTCTCTCCGTTCTTTTTGTGCTACAGGAGGGTGAACGTAATGGCGGTGCCTGTCCTGTTCCCGTTATGGCCTCGGTAGGAGGAATGCACCGGCCCCGTTCTGATGGCTGATGCATGTGGTATTGGGAGGGTGTTGTTTATTTATTTCTGTTCTGTTGGTGCTAATCGGATGTTGGTTGATAATAAGTGATAATGTTTTGCTAACCCTGCGGGTTCGCTCTTATGGGGGGAGGTGTAACGTACGTGGGTTGGTCATTATCATTATTACTGTATTTGGAAGACCATGTGAACATCAGATTAGTATCATTTGTATGTGTGTTTGTGTGTGAACATGAGAGCTAATGATATCTCTTCTTCTCTTCCTGTCAGGTGCTGCCCGTCCCTACACTGAAGGGTGCTGATTGCCTAATGAGGGACAGGTGATGGCAATCACATCGAGAGGGACGGGTGCACAAGTAGCTGACAGCACACACACGTCGGGGGCCTCATTGTGTCACTTGCTGGTGATCACGGTGTCGGAGGTTGCCTGTGGTTGCCACTGTGGTGGAACTGTGTCTTATTTGCCCTTGTTGTATTGTATTTGGCCTTGTCTCCATAACTGTATGGGACTGTGTGTTCGTCCTGTTCACACTGGTAGGTATCTGTGCTAGCGTTGCTGCCAGGTAACATATAGAAATATATAGAGATTGGCCTCTGTGTTAATTGACACATTCATGGGGGAACATGTCTATATTATTGGCCTTATCATTTAATCCCTAGTGTTGTCTGTTTGTCCATTTATATCTACCTTGTTTGTTCTCCCCTTACCTTTTTCCCTTTGTGTGATCTAGGGTTGAAATCCCCACTAATAACATCCCCTTTTCCCCTTGGGGAACAGGCCGTGGGTTGGAAGCCCCACACCTAATAAATACAATTTACCATTTGAAAACGTCTTTGTTTACTATCTGCCTACCCGGGACTGTTTTGAAAAAGCATTTTCTACTGAGGGGTTGTTTCTGCTCATGTACCACCTGCCCAGTTACTATCCTGTATGGTCGTTAGACCTCTGTACATGACATGGGGGCTCGTTAGTTTGCGCAATTGTATGGTTCCTTGTTGGTAAAATAACGGGGTGACTTGTCGATTGAAGCATGTCAGGTGAGATAAGATAGCGTTTTCTAATTGGTAAGTTAGTGTGGTTCCATTGTCCGTGCTACACAGTTTGATTGATGTAAACCATTGTTGTATGTGACACTCTTGAACTAATCTGTTTTTTCTGCCACATAGGTAACAGGGGGATCGCCTACTTGGTTAGCGGGTGGGGGGCACGCGTCGTAATTCCTGTGGAGCGCGCAATGAAATCGGTAAGCGACTGAAGATATGTGTAGCCTCATCCCGGCAGGGGAGTAGTTTAGCTGGGGTATGCTAGAGTGACGTAGGTGATCCTAGTTAGGTGGTTAGACCAGCATTTATTGTTTTCATAGGTAGATGTGGGCAGTAAATCAGAGTGGTTGAATTGTATACTACGGAATGTAATGATTAAATGTGTTACGCACAGATATTGTGGAGTAGGTGAGGGGGTATTTTCTTGTCACCTGTGATTCGTTTATTATTATTGTGTTATTTTGCGTAGGTTATTTGTGGTGTAGTCATATTCTGTAGGGACTATGGCTGGGGCGGCTTTTACTTTGGATTTGTTTGTGGCGGATCCTACAAGGGATCAGATTGATGACTGCACGAAAGCTGAATTGTGTGGGGTCGCCAAGCATTATGGCATTACGGTCCAAAGTTCAAAAAGTAAAGAGGAGGTGAAAGCAATTGTGCTCGCTGGGTTGGTTGATAGGGAGATATTAAGTTCGCCCGTAGCCGGGGGAAATGACTCGGAGGACGTCACGCATGACGAGGCGTCTGGTGAGTCCAGTGAGGGAACAGGTGGTGCTATACAGGAACGGAGGGGTAGCGGTGCCAAGGCTGAGGAGATTGACAGTGATAATTCTGTACACTCAGGACGTGCCTCTGTTTCAGAGGAGAGAGCTGCTATGCGTGACAGGGAAGAGAGAAGGGAGGAGAGAGACAGATTGGAGAGAAAAGAGGAGAGAAGAGAGGAGAGAGACAGAGAGGAGAGAAGAGAGGAGAGAGACAGAGACAGAGAGGAGAGAAAAGAGGGGAAGGAGAAGGATAGAGAGCTCCAGATTACAATAAGGAGGATGGAACTGGAGAGTGGTGGCTCTTCTTCTCCCTCATCTGAAGGTTACCACGGCAGTTTTAATATTGGGCAGCATATTTCTATGGTGCCCCTTTTTCGGGAGTCTGAGGTGGAAGCATATTTTTCTGATTTTGAGCAGGTAGCGTGGGCTTTACAGTGGCCGAAGGACCAGTGGGCACTATTATTGTGATATAAGCTCACAGGTAGGGCTAAGGGGGCATGCCAGTTGTTATCAAAGGAGGACAGCATGGTATATGAGAAAGTGAAGAGTGCTGTCTTGCGCTTATATGAACTGGTGCCGGAAGCGTATAGGCAACGGTTCAGGGCACTAAGTAAAGCTCCCTCGCAAACACATGTGGCATTTTCCCAGGAACAACGGACGATGTTCACTCGTTGGTGTGAATCATGTAAAGTGGATGGGGTCGAGGCTTTGAGCGAGTTAATCCTCATTGAACAATTTAAAAAATTTGTGCCCGAACGCATGATTGTGTTTTTGGAGGAGCGAAAGGTTTCTACCCTCCAGGAAGCTGCGGTTTTGTGTGACGAGTTAGCAATGACCCACAAATATATTTCTGTACGAAATGATGTGTATGTAGGAGGGGGCGCGTTTTCTCCTTCTGAGACGCCGTATCGGGGAGGTGACGGGCGAGCATTCCGACCTCGCTCACCGCCGTCTCGAAATGCCTTGGGTGAGGAGCGAGCATTCCGACCGCGCTCACCGCCGTCTGAAAAGGCCACCTTTGTGTGTCATTATTGTAAGAAAGAAGGGCATTTTGTGAAGGACTGTCATGCGCTAAGGGATCGACAGGAGACCAGGGAGTCAGCCCAGGAACCGAAAGGGGTGGGGTTGATTGGTACGGTGTCATGTCCTGACCAGCATAGCTCTTTTGAACCCTTTTTGTTTGATGGTTATGTGTCCCTGTCGGGTAAAGTTGGGGACTACCAACAGGTGAGAATACTCTGTAATACAGGAGCCTCTCAATCGTTCATCCTGGCTGGTGTATTAGCATTGGATGTGGACTCCTGTCAGTCAAGTGAATTGGTGAGAGGTATTGACATGGGGTGTGTGCGCGTGCCGTTGCATAAGGTGCATGTACAGTCTGTACTGATCACAGGTTGTTTTCCGGTCGCGGTTCGCCCATGTTTTCCCGTAAAGGGCGTGGATTTCGTCATGGGGAATGATATCGCTGGGGGTAAGGTCGTCCCTGTGTTGGAGGTTGGAGACGCTCCATTTACTAACTCATTGTGTGATGCATTGATTGATAATCACCCCAATGTCCCTTCTATTTGTGCTGTCCCTAAGGCACAGGAGCGGAAGCGAGACCAAGGTCTAGCGTTGGGTGACTCTGTCTGTGGTGAGTTTTGCAAATTGGCGGTGGCGCAGCATTTTGAGGTGGGGGATGAGGTGTTTATTGTGCTGCCCACGCCTAGTACTGTGCTCACTGCCCGGTTCTCAGGACCTTATGTGGTAAAAGGGAGGGTGTCTGCCACTAAGTATATGTTGCATGCGCCCGGGCGGCGGAGGAGGACACGCTGGTGTCATGTGAATAGGCTAGTGAAAGGTTCTGCCCGCGTCTCGTCGGAGTTGGGATGTGACGGGGTTGTTGGTTCACATGCTGGGGTGTGTTCTATTGTGCCTTGCAGGACGCATAGTGCTGATGTTGGGAGTGCGCACCCCGGTAAGCGGTTTGCATGTCGGGGTCCGGTGGCGATGAGGGAGGTTGTGGGGAGAGTGGCTATGTGCCCTGACAAAAGAAAAAGAAAGGGGCTAGCTTCAATTGGCCATGGTCCCTGGGACTCTCCTTGCCTTCTAACTCCCATGGCTAATGTGTCTCTCTCTTCTTTTTGTGCTACAGGAGGGTGAACGTAATGGCGGTGCCTGTCCTGTTCCCGTTATGGCCTCGGTAGGAGGAATGCACCGGCCCCGTTCTGATGGCTGATGCATGTGGTATTGGGAGGGTGTTGTTTATTTATTTCTGTTCTGTTGGTGCTAATCGGATGTTGGTTGATAATAAGTGATAATGTTTTGCTAACCCTGCGGGTTCGCTCTTATGGGGGGAGGTGTAACGTACGTGGGTTGGTCATTATCATTATTACTGTATTTGGAAGACCATGTGAACATCAGATTAGTATCATTTGTATGTGTGTTTGTGTGTGAACATGAGAGCTAATGATATCTCTTCTTCTCTTCCTGTCAGGTGCTGCCCGTCCCTACACTGAAGGGTGCTGATTGCCTAATGAGGGACAGGTGATGGCAATCACATCGAGAGGGACGGGTGCACAAGTAGCTGACAGCACACACATGTCGGGGGCCTCATTGTGTCACTTGCTGGTGATCACGGTGTCGGAGGTTGCCTGTGGTTGCCACTGTGGTGGAACTGTGTCTTATTTGCCCTTGTTGTATTGTATTTGGCCTTGTCTCCATAACTGTATGGGACTGTGTGTTCGTCCTGTTCACACTGGTAGGTATCTGTGCTAGCGTTGCTGCCAGGTAACATATAGAAATATATATAGATTGGCCTCTGTGTTAATTGACACATTCATGGGGGAACATGTCTATATTATTGGCCTTATCATTTAATCCCTAGTGTTGTCTGTTTGTCCATTTATATCTACCTTGTTTGTTCTCCCCTTACCTTTTTCCCTTTGTGTGATCTAGGGTTGAAATCCCCACTAATAACATCCCCTTTTCCCCTTGGGGAACAGGCCGTGGGTTGGAAGCCCCACACCTAATAAATACAATTTACCATTTGAAAACGTCTTTGTTTACTATCTGCCTACCCGGGACTGTTTTGAAAAGCATTTTCTACTGAGGGGGTTGTTTCTGCTCATGTACCACCTGCCCAGTTACTATCCTGTATGGTCGTGACGTCATACATCACAGGAAAGGAGGAGACCGGTCTGTTGTCGGCATTAATGGCCATTTATTCTAGGTCCTGTACAAATGGTTAGGGAACCTGGTTGGCAAACCAACAAAAAGAAACAGCGTAAAATTCCTTAGCAGTCCACAGTCTCTTAGTTTGGCGTATGGTGCGAACTCTCTGCTACGTCACAACCAACTATATGAACCACGTGGCCTAGCCACATTTCATATAACAAACTAACATAATTAACATACATAAAACATGAATCACAAAACAAGTACAATGAATTGACAATTAACAAATACACATACCTGTACAAAAGGAAACAGCATAAAATTCCTTACTAGCAGTCCACAGTCTGTCGACAAAAGGAACAACAAATGACTGTAGCTAACTGAGAATTTCACTAACAAAGACATCCAATTGTACACCAAAGTTGACCAAACCACTCGTAACAACAAGCTTACGTACTGAATTAACATTAATCATTAGTTAATGTAGGCCTACATGTCTTGATAATTTGATAGAAAGAAACCATAAAATAATCACACAAAACAGTATTCATAAACACCAGGATTTGGTGACATTTCAAATACACAGAAATAAAATACAAGGTTAATTTAACTTGTTACAGCCACACAGTCATGCGTGTAAAGCGAGTAGAGGAGGGGGCTCAGAACCCAGCCCTGGGGGGCACCTGTGTTGAGAGTGATGGATGAGGAGGTGCAGTTACCTGCTCTCACCACCTGTCAGGAAGTACAAGACCCATTGGCAGAGGTTGTAGTACCTCTGCCAGTGACAACGAGCTTAGAGGGGACTATGGTCTTGAATGCTGAGCTGTAGTCAATGAATAGCATTCTTGCATAGTTCCCATGCCTCTTGTCCAGGTGTGATGCTGCCGTGTGCAGCACATGGGCTATGGCGTCCTCCGTGGACCTGTGGCGGTATGCAAACTGCAGGTGGTCCAGTGTGTTGGGGAGGGAGGAACAGATGTAGCCCTTCACTAGCTTCTCAAAGCACTTCGTGGTTGTGGAGGTGAGAGCTACAGGGCGGCAGTCGTTGAGGCAAGCAGGTGTGGGTTTTTTGGGTACAGGTATAGTGGACTTTTTCAAATAGGTGGGGATGACATACTGTTCTAGAGACAGGTTGAATATGTCTCATCTCTCTTTTTTCTTATTTTTCTGTTTGTCTTGTTATTAGTCTATCTATCTCTCTCTCTCTTTCAAAGTCTCTGTCTGCCTTTCGCTCACTCTCTTTGTCTGTCTCTCTTTCTGTGTGTCTCTGTCTCTGTCTCTCTCTCTGTGTCATTCTCTTTCTCTCTGTCTCTCTCTGTGTGTCTTTCTCTCTCTGTGTCTTTCTTTCTATGTCTGTCTCTCTCTCTCTCTCTCTCTCTCTCTCTCTCTCTGTGTCTCTCTCTCTCTGTCTCTCTCTCTGTCCTTCTCTCGGGTTCAGTTAGTCCAGAATGTGCCAGAAGGGTTTGAAGGCACAGCCCAGAGATACTCTATTCCCCCCTACTTGTCATTCTTTAATCCCCCCCTCTCTTGTTCCCTCCTTCTCAGGCAGAGGTTGTGGAGGCAGCGGTGATGGAAAGCATGGAATTCTTTCTCATGTTGTCGTCAGCTTGAAAACAAATCTTGTTATCACTCAGTGTGAGATCGCCTTCCTTGGCTTTTTTTTCTGAGACAGGATTAAGCTTTTATGGGGAGTATACTCCCCCTAACCTGGTGATCTATACAATATACAGACTCAAAGTGTGTGAGTATGTGTGTGTGTGATTGTATCCATTTAAGTGTAAATTCGCTATGGGGGAAAAGATACGGGCTATGCGGACACGTTAGGTACTTCCGGTTTCCGGGTTTTTTGGCGGGATGGGTATTGTAGTCTAATAAAATGCATTTGATTTTAAATATTCCATCTAAAATACTTATCGGCACAAACGATATAGAGTATGTTTAGGTTTAAGATGTGTTGTGGAATATTTTAAATTAGCCAAACAGTGAAACTGTAGAAATTCAGACGAGTCAATTTGTATATATAAAAATATAGAACATAGTTTATTTCTGTGGCCACAGAGCTCAGTTTACAATCAGACACACGAACGTGAGACAGAGCTCTGATCAGACTTACAATAAATACATTGTTTGACATGACGTACATAAGATGCCAACTTACTAACAAATCTGACAAGAAAGGTAAACAGAAATGCCCTAGTGAGAAAATTAAAACAAAAGATGGGTTTAGGGACTTTGTTATGTCTTCACACCAGAACTGGAGTCCAGGCCAAATGTCATATCTCCTAAACCTTGGCCGTTGTTATAAGAACACTGTCAGACTGTCGCCTAGTGTCTGAGCTGTATACTAGTTAACTCTATATTAACTAGTCAAAGCTGTAAGAGAATATGTATTTTAACACAGAACTACGAACATGATAATATTTTACGATCACATGATTGATTGATTGAAAACTTTATTAACAGATTGCCGAATGGGTACAGTACAGTACAGCTCAATACATACAATTGTTAAGGGGATGCAGACCAGAGAAAGACTTTCGTCTTGTTTACATCAGGGTCCCCCATTTTCAATTCATCATAGTAATCTAGTAAACTAACATAATCACTGTGTACAGGGCCGCCTGGGAGAAATGCGAGGCCCTGTGCGAGATTTAAACGCAAGCCCCCCCCCCCCCCCCCCCCCCCCCCTAAAGGGTAAAAAAAATTAAAAAATAAAATTAATATATATATTTTTTTTCATACAGTCAACATATTCTTAAATAATAGCACTGCCCGAGGCTGGGCATGATACAGTCAACATATAGCAAGAGAGAGAGCGAGAGAGCGAGAGAGAGCTCCCGTTCTACAGTCAATATACAGTGTTATCGCTGCACAGACCCGGCAATGCCCCTGACCCTCCACCAGAGCAAGGCCAGAGAGAGAGAGAGAGAGAGAGAGAGAGAGAGAGAGAGAGAGAGAGAGAGAGAGAGAGAGAGAGAGAGAGAGAGAGAGAGAGAGAGAGAGAGAGAGACATTGGAAAGAAACAACCCAAAACCAGAGCAAATTGAAATGCTATTTGGCCCTAAACAGAGAGTACACAGTGGCAGAATACCTGAGCACTGTGACTGACCCAATACTAAGAAGATCCTTGACTAGGTACAGACTCAGCGAGCACAGCCTAGCCATCGAGAAAGGCCGCCATAGGCAGACCTGGCTCCCAAGCGAAGACAGACCCACTGCACACAAGATGAGGTGGAAACCGAGCTCCACTTCTTAACAACCTGCCCACTATACCAAGACATATACTTCCCACAAATTGCAAACACCCAAAGAGACTTTGAAAACATGGACAATAACTCAAAACTCCCATACCTACTGGGAGAAATACAAGAATGTGAAATATAGCCCATTTGAATTGAAGAGAGAGAGATAGATAGAGCATGTCTGTGTGTGTTAGAAAGAGAGAGATAGAGAGAGAGCATGTCTGTTTGTGTGTGTGTGTTAGAGAGAGAGCATGTATATGTGTGTGTGTGTGTTAGAAAGAGAAAGAAAGATAGAGAGAGAGAGCATGTCATTTTGTGTGTTAGAGAGAGATATATAGCATGTCTGTGTGTGTTAGAAAGAGAGAGAGAGAGAGAGAGAGAGCATGTGTGTTTGTGTGTTAGAGAGAGAGAGCATGTCTGTGTGTGTGTGTGTGTGTGTGTGTGTGTGTGTGTTAGAGAGAGAGAGAGAGCGCTCAACGGCGGGAATAGAATAGGTTGCATGAAAAACTCACCCTAACGCAGAATCAATGGCAAAGTTGGAAGGAGACGACTTCCGGTTATGTCGGCGTAGGAGAAAGACGTGGTCGAGAAGGCTCTCCTGCCTCACGCTAATAATTTACATTTCTAACATCTAAAAAACGTTTCAACCACAGAAAATCGAAACTCCTACTTAACAAACACCCTACCGAGGTAAAAATGAACAACGACAGGACCAGACATCTTAAACAAGCGACATTACAACCGACACGGACAACTCCAATCAATAGGGCTAACGCTACTAGCAAGACAATGGCCGCACGAGACGTCGCAGTCAATACGGAGCACATGGAAGACGGCCAAGACGCCCTATCCATGACTATTCTACTCGAAGTTCTGGCAAAACAAAGATCCAGCCTCAGAGAAGACTTTTCAACTTTGTTACAGAGCTCTCTCTCGCCCCTACAAACGTCAACCTCCGTATTGTAAACGTACCCGAAGACAGCGAAAAGGGACAAGACCCTATTAAATTTGTCGCAAATCTACTGATGGAAGTCATGGGTCCCGACGTATTCAACAAGCCACCGGAGCTGGAGAGAGCACACCGATCTCTACTCCCCAAACCCAAAACAGGTACCCCGCCACGATCCATCATAGTATGCTTCCACCGGTTCCAGGAGAAGGAACGAGCATTACGCTGGGCCAGAGAAAACGAACCCCGCTATCAGAATAAGACTCTGAGATTCTACCCGGATTACAGCGCAGCCCTTTCTAAAAAACGTGCAGCGTTTAATGAGGTCAAAACTATCCTGTACCGTATAGGCATACGCTTCGGGCTCCTTCACCCCGCCCGCCTCTGGGTGACACTGGCGGAGGGAGAAGTCTACACTTTCACCACACCGGAGGAAGCCAAGACATTTTGCAAGGAAAGATTTGGCCAAGCTGAAAACCCCGTTAAATGAATGACTGGGACCCCATGCTATAAGACATTCCACATCGACCGTGAAAGAAAACAAGCAGAGTCGACCGGTCATAGTTGGTATGGGTACGTCACGTGATCGCTTCCCCAGGTTTATAATTTAAGGTGGAACTTTTCATTTCACCGTCACTTTTTGAATGATAATGGTTTTATATAATTACTGACATACTGCAAAGTAGACGTGCCATAGTTTGTCTGATTAACCAGATCAATGACCGGGTCACCAGACTACAATAGACGTTCCACATCGACCGTGAAAGAATTTACGGGTATATGTATACACTTTTTCTGGTTCTAGAGATTAAGGTGGAATTTCCCATTTCACTGTCACTTCTTGAATGAAAATGGCTTTATATAAATATGGACATCTTACAAAGTCGACCTACCATAGTTTGCAATCTTAATTTTTTTTTCCTTCTCCGTTTGCTCTTTGTTTCTCAGATTCTAAGGTGGACTTTTTATTTTATTTCTATTTTCTGCCATAGTTAATTTGGATATGGGATCGCTTTTTCTCCCTTTAAATTGATGTCACTTTTGAACATGAAACAAGGGTTGGGTACAATTCTACACATACCTATCTCCAGTTCTCCAAGTTATTGGTTGTTCATGTAAATAACAATGTTCATTTGCTCCTCAGCAATAGTTTCGGTTAAAGCACAAATAAGATGTGCAGTATAACATAATGAGAGGCAGGAGCCTCTCTACATAGGCTAGGAGTGAAGCTGCACAATTGGAAGACACTCTGTCAACAGGGGATTTATCAGCCTGTCTCAATTGGGGAGACAGGCATAGGGGTAAATGTGTTTATGTTCCATTTGTATTCTATGTATGTTTCCGTCTGTACTACATGTATACTTTTTCATATAGAGAGATATTGGTACCCTTATACTCTAATAGAGAATAATCCAGACATGGAGTGGTGGGGAGATGGAGACCACTTTACAACACAACCACACAGATCAAATGATGGAGCCAGTTAAATTCATAACATTCAATATCAAAGGCCTAAACAACCCAATCAAAAGGAAAAAGGTCTATTCATACCTAAAGAAACTCAATGCAGACATTGTATACCTACAGGAAACGCATCTTTCTGATGAGGAGCATAAGAAACTCAAGAGAGAATGGGTTGGACAGGTGTTTGCTTCCTCCTTTAATACCAAATCAAGAGGAACCGCAATCCTTATTAACAAAAACATCCCTTTCGTTCCCACCAAAACCACCTCTGACCCTAGAGGCAGATTTGTACTTGTTGAGGGACAAATGTACTCGGAACGTTGGACACTATTGAACATTTATGCACCTAACTTCGACGACCCTGCCTTCATCCAGAATATTTTCCTTCTTATAGCTCAGGCAACGGGCATAATTTTAGTGGGAGGGGACTTCAACTTCTGCCTGGATACAGTACTAGATAGGTCCTCAACCAACCCGGCTTCCCCTACCAAGGCAGCAAAAACAACCATTTCTTTTATGAAGGACTATAACTTGACAGATGCCTGGAGGGGAATCCACCCAGGGGTTAGAGATTACTCCTTCTATTCTCACCCCCACGGAACCCACACACGTATAGATAACTTCCTGCTATCCACTCACCAATGCCATAGAGTATTGAACGCTCAATACCTTACTCGACTGCTGAGCGATCATTCCCCCTTGATTATATCCATATTTATGCCAGATAAGATAAAAACAATATATAGATGGCGATTTAATCCAATGCTTCTCAAACAACCAGAATTTTGCTCCTTTATTAGAGAACAAATTGCATTATTTACACTAACAAATAAACAATCTGCCCCTAATAGCTTCATCTTTTGGGATACACTCAAGGCTTACCTAAGGGGCCACATTATCTCCTATACAAAGGGAATGAAAAAGAAATACTGTGCTGAACTTGATTCTATTGAGGCTGAAATTCAAACACTTGAGAAAGACTATCAGAGAACATCAAATAAAGATACATATAGGACCCTGGTGAACAAAAAAATACAATATAATAACTTAAATACATACAAAACTGAGAAATCCATTATGCGTTCTAGACAAAAATACTATGAATTGGGAGAGAAACTTAGCAAAGTACTGGCATGGCAACTAAAAACGGAAGAAAGCAAGAGGGTAGTTAACGGAATTGAAGTAGCCCCGGGCAAAATCTCCAATAAACCCACAGAAATTAGCGATGCTTTTAGAAACTATTACAGTGACTTATACACTGCACAACCTAGCGGGGACAGCACAGCAATAGACTCCTTTCTTTCCAAACTTGATCTCCCAAGCTTGTCTGTCGAGGATAGTGAGTTTATGAGCAAACCTTTTTCAATTTGCGAAGTAACAGCGACCATTAAACTTCTACCGTCAAATAAGTCTCCTGAGGAGGATGGTTTCCCCCCAGAGTTCTACAAGGAATTTCAAGACCTCTTAATCCCTCCCTTAATGGAAGTCCTTCAATTAGCTAGAGAAGAAAAACAATTTCCTGAGACGTTCTCTCTGGCCATTATATCGGTTATTCACAAGACTGGGAAGGACCCTTTAAAGTGCGCCTCCTACAGGCCAATCTCGCTCCTAAATACAGACTATAAACTTGTAACTAAGATGACATCCAAAAGATTAGAAACATTCCTTCCCCGCCTTGTTAATTCCGATCAGACTGGCTTTATAATTAACAGACATTCCTCTAACAATCTTAGACACTTTTTTAATATTATCCATTTCGCACATAAAAACAAGATTCCCAGCATTGCTCTCTCCCTCGACGCCGAAAAGGCCTTTGATCGGTTGGAATGGCCCTATCTCTTCAAAGTCCTTGAAAAATTTGGTTTTGACGCTCAATTTGTCGACTTGATCAAATCACTCTATGGCTCCCCCAAAGCTAGGATTGCGGTCAATGGGACTACCTCAGATTATTTCTCCATACATAGAGGTAACAGACAGGGCTGTGCTCTTAGCCCCGCCTTATTTACGCTTGCCCTAGAACCCCTAGCAGAAGCAATCAGAATAGACACTAAAATAACGGGCTTCGAAATTGGACCGAACACGCATAAAATCTCGCTCTTTGCCGACGATATTCTTCTCTTTTTAACAAACGCAGAAAGCTCCCTCTCACGTTTAGTCGAACTGTTGGACTTGTATAGCTCCTTTTCCGGTTATAAAATTAACCTTGACAAAAGTGAAATATTGCCCTTATCAGATTCTATTAAAGACACCATTCAACATAACTTCCCTTTTAAATGGTCACCAAATGGTATAAGATACTTGGGTATACTAATAGATAAGGAGATGGGGAATCTATATAAGCTCAATCTGTTAAGACAGTTACAAATCCTAGGGGAGGACTTGGAAAAATGGATGAACCTCCCTCTCACCTTACTAGGCCGAATTAATGCTATAAAAATGAATGTCCTGCCAAAGTTTCTTTATATATTTCAGTCCCTCCCAATCCAAGTCCCTTATAAATTTGTCTCCTCCTTGGACGGATTGATCAGACGGTTTATATGGCGAGGTAAATCCCCAAGGATCGCCTTAATTAAACTTACTTTAGACTATACTAAGGGAGGACTGAAACTTCCTAATTTTAGATTGTATTACTTGGCGGCACAAGCCAGATTTTTGGCTCAAATGTTTGAGGGGGACCTCTCAGCCTCATGGTTGAACATTGAATGTCTAGACATCAACGAGACCGCCCTGTCTGATACCTTGTACAAATGGGACGTGAAATCAATTAAGACCATCACCCAGAACCCCTTCATGATCCATTCAGTCCAAACCTGGTTAAAATTACAAAACAAATTCGGACACAATAGCCCTCTATCACCTAAAACCCCCCTAAGGGGAAATAGGCTTATTCTTATACCAGAATAGAGACTTTGAGTCCTGGCCTTTACAAGGTATCACTCGACTGGAACATTGGTTTTTATGTCCTTCCAGCAAATGAAAGAGAAATATCAACTTCCTGGAAGAGATTTCTTTAAATACCTGCAACTGAGAGATGTTGTGAGGGTTTACACTCAAGGTCAATGGAAACTACCAGAAAAATCTCCCATTGAAAGTCTTTTTCATAATGATCAAAGGATGGTGAGAACCATCTCTCAAGTCTATAACACCTTACTACCCTCTCTGCCGACCACTGAACCTGATAGGTCCAGGACTAGATGGGAGAGAGATTTGGACACAGAAATTGATCCAGGCCTCTGGGAGGACCTGTGTAAAGATGGGGTCACATGCACACTAAATTCAAGATATAGACTGATTCAATTAAATTTCCTGCATCAGGTCTATTTTACCCCCTCCAAATTACATGGGTTCAACTCTAGTATCTCGCCCCTCTGTTTTAGGTGTGGCCAGGAGGAGGGCACGTTCCTTCACTCCACTTGGCATTGCATCAAACTGCAAAGTTTCTGGGAGTGGGTCTGTGAGGCCATATCACAAATTCATAATATAACATTTCCGACTGATCCCGAATTATGCCTCCTTGGTAACTTTACAAACTCAAACCTTACACGCAGTCATTCCATCAAGCTTACAGAACTCCTCCTGGTTATTGCCAAAAAATGTATTGCAACAAAATGGAAGTCAGATCTCCCTTTGCCATTTGGGATGTGGCTTTCAGAGGTGAAGAGCTGTATCCCTCTAGAAAAGGTGACTTATTCACTAAGGAACAGGGTTGATCATTTCAATAAAATTTGGCAGCCTTTTCTGGACTATCTTGGAGATCTCCCACCCGACTTGACTGAATGACCTTCTCATTGATCTCTCTAGTAGCTCCATTCTGGTAAAGATGTGTTAAAGATGTGTTGAGGACATCCTGTATCTCTCAATGTCTCTGAAAATATTGTAATTTTTTGTTCTGTTTTTTTGTTGTCGTTTGTTTCTGTTTTCCTGTTGTGTTTGTTTACATATGTAGGGACCTTTATCACTTTATCTTGCACATTTACAACCATTTACCATAGGCGTATATAGGCACCCACATATAGTTGTTATTGTTGCTGTTATTACTGTCCTGTAATTGTCTCAGTATTGTCATTTGTGTATGTTTTGAATAATGGAAAATCAAAATAAAATATTAAAAAAAAAAAAAAAGTTGGAAGGAGACGACATCGACGCATTTTCCGTGGAGATGAAAAGTACCAGTCCCTTGGGAGTCCTAGTTTATCTGCCACACGTTAGCACTCGATAACTTAGCAATTAGCTAAAGGCAGGGATGGTAACTAGCGTTAGCTAGCTAGCATTAGCTAACGCTAGTTACGCGTCCCTGCCTTTAGCTAATTGCTACTAGCCGACATAGCTATAGCCTGACTGAAGGTTCTAACATGCAACAACTTTCATCTTCAGTCCATCTGCCGAACATCCTCTTCGTCTTGGCAAAGTTGGCATAACCATCATACTTGGTATTGATAACAAGCTTATGGCACACAGTGTTATTTCTTCTGCTCCATGCTGCTTTTCAAAAGACATCCACTCGCTCCTCTGGATAACGCTGAATAGATCCTGTACCTGGCTGACTGTAGCCCCTTCCCTCGTGGATCCGGGAAGAGCCCGGAACACTATTCTACAAACGTGTCTATCTGCAGAGCAGCAGAACCGCAGAAACCGGAACACTATTCTACAAACGTCTAATGTGAAATATATAAGCATGTAAACAAAACTAGATTTAAGGTCTGTGATGAAAAAGGGCCTTGCAGGAAGGGGGGCCTCGCAATTATTAATTTTTTTAAATAAAGAAAATTTGCGAGGCCCCCCTTCCCGCGAGGCCCTGTGCGACCGCACTGCTCGCACACCCCCTGAGGCGGCCCTGACTGTGTAGTGCGTACCATGCCAAAGAAACATAACACTTTATTAAACATCAAACAATCAAAAAGGCACAGCACTGTTACGTGTGGTCACTAGTTCCTAAAGGCTCCCACATACTTCCTTCCGCAAGCCGTATCCGCACGTGCGCATTTGTGCACGTGACGTAATTTGTGTAATTCTCATCAGCGCACTCGTCCGCACGGACCTCGCATCCGACTCTGATTGGGGCCATTACACAAATTACGTCATGCGCACCAATGCGCACGTGCGGATGTGGCTTGCGGAAGCAAGTATGTGGGAGGCGTGATTACGAAACCTAGCCGCATTTCTCTGAGACGCTCTCTGATTGGCCGACGCCTGTTTCTACACTGGTTAAGCTTAGGCACTCTTCGAAGTTGGTTAAGGTTAGAGTTTGTCTTAGAGCGTGACGGCAAGTTCTTTCGACGGTTAAGCTTAGGCACTCTTTCGAAGTTGGTTAAGGTTAGAGTTTGTCTTAGAGCATGGCGATAGAACGCCAGGTAGTTTGCAGGCTGTTTGACGTGGAAATGGGCAAAGACACAGCTCGTCACGGATTGGGCAAATGCGTCAGTGGCCAATCAGAGAGTGTCAGTCAGTGCCAATCAGAGAGCGTCTTCGAGAAATGCGGCTAGGTTTCGTAATCACGCATGTGGGAGCCTTAACTAGGGGCACTTAGAGGGAGAACTAAACCCGTTGGGGGCTATTCTGAACCTGAACAACAACAAACTAAATTATTCGCAACACAACAATGAATGATGACAGCATGTCATGTGCTCCAGAAATTACAGATAAACAGGTGACTGGCAACCCTGTCTCTGGTCGGTGGGGAGTCAGTGTCCAGGTATCTGGGTTATGGGCCCAGGTGGAAAACATACTGGTGTATCCTCCAGGCTGAAAGACAGAAATCAAAACAAAAACAAGGCAGTATTCTTGCAAAAATATAATTTCTAAAAAAGAATAATACAAAAACAAACCCATTGACTGTTGCCTTGCTGTTTCCTGCAGCTCTTACAGAAAGACAGCATGAACCGATAACAGCGGCAGAGAGAGGGTTTTGAAAAACACGTGACTCCACAGCGTGTTGTATTTCCAGCTACTGTGTTTGGAATGGGATCAAAAATAGATTAGACTAGCGGCTGGGTGGCGCAGCCGACATTGTGCTCGTCACCAACGCACGAGACACCAGTATCGACTCCAGCTGTCAGCGTTGCCTCCGGCTTGGGCCGGCCGTCATACGAACTCAATTGGCAGAGTTAGCGGGAGGGAAGTCGATGGGGTGGTAATCTGGAAGCGTCTATGCTTTTACCAACGCGTTCGTGTTTCCGGGTTCCCGTTTTGCACTCTGATTGGCCACTGACCTACGCTAGTACGCCCCCCTCGCTATGAGCGTAGCAGGACGCTGAAATGCAAATGCATATCACAGTACTGCCTCCAGGAACAGCTGTTTCTGCGTGACTTTATGTGCGCTAAAGTTCTGGTAAGTTTAAAGTGCTTAGAAATGCCGGTAAATGCCGGTTCATTCATGCTTTGAGGCACGCTTCCTGACAGGATTTTATAATATTGTATTTTATATAGGGCTGTCAGTTTATCGCATTAATTAGATTAATTAATTACACAGCAAATTATCGCGTTATGAAAATTTACTCAATTTTTTTTTTTTTTTTTTTTTTTATATACTTTTTTTTTTGTATCTCATTCATTCCATAATAATGTAGAATACACATTTACAGACTTTAATATGGTCCATTTGCATGTTCTTGGTATCTGATTCTAGGGACATCTATGAATCTCAGGGAATGTATTCCCAGTGTCAGAAATACTGTGGGCTAGATCCACAAAGAATGGATTGCACAGTGCAAGTTGCACCCTTACTTACAATTCATTATGAATTGAAAATGGGGGACCCTGGTGTAAACAAGACAAAAGTCTTTCTCTGGTCTGCAGCTCCTTAACAATTGAGCCGTACTGTATTGTACCCATTCTGCAATCTGTTAATAACATTTTCATTCAATCAATCAATCTGTGCGGTGATTGATTGAATGAAAATTTTATTTTGAGTAAATTGTAATGAACCAAATGAGAATATCAATGATTTTTTTTAAATTTTTGACTGTGAATAACACCATGCTCAAATTGCCCGGACCTGAAAAATCAAAGCAAATGAATAGGTGGAAGATGATTAAACAGAAGGTTTTGCAGATACAGTACTGAATTCTGCCATCCGGACACATGCAATTTGAAATATGATTATAGAATATCAGGCATAAAATGGTTATGCGATTAAAATGTGATTAATTCGATTAATTAATTACAAATCCTGTAATTAATTATACATTTTTTTAATCACCTGACAGCACTAATTTTATAATAACAATTCATGACAGCTTGTATAGCTCAACTGGTTAGTCCCTTGCCTGTGGACCATATGGTCCCTGGTTCGATTCTCTTGGATACTACTTTTTTTTCTGTAACGTTAATTAATTTATCCACTCTGGTTGATAAGATCAGATATTCCTTTATTGATCCCCTTGGGGTAATTCAGGCATCATAGCAGCATGGGGGGGGGGGGGTACACAGGCAGTGTAAACAAATAAGTCAATAGAATTGACTATCTAACCAACTGAAATAAACAGTATTCACAGTATCACAGTATCACATAAGGTGCAGTATGCATAAGGTGGTGTTATTGTCCTTTTTGGGACACCAGAGTGGATAGATTATTTAACGTGACGAAAAAGAAAAGTAAGGAAGAGATTCAAACCAGGGACCATATAGTCCACAGGCAGGGCACTAACCAGTTGAGCTATACAAGCTGTCATGAATGGTTACTGATTAATCCATCATTTACACTTTTTAAGTGCCAATTGCGGTCGTCGTCTAATTTGGCATTAATAAATCAGATATCATGCGTGTGTGCTTTTGTGTGTGCGCTCTTGCGCTGACTCGTTAAGCCTTTCCCTACGCATATCCATTTCTGGAGCATTTCTTTATCGACTCTGGCGTGATGGTGTATTGCACTCGCAAATCGCTTCGAATCGGTTGAGTGCAGCGCCGACTCTCTACTTACGAGGGGGGCGTACTAGCGTAGGTCAGTGGCCAATCAGAGCGCAAAACGGGAACCCGGAAACACGAACGCGTTGGTAAAAGCATAGACGCAATCTGGACGTTGTGGACAGCGACTCCTACAGGTCGGACAGGGCGCCTGCACAGCAAAAGA
This sequence comes from Notolepis coatsorum, assembly GCF_963971535.1. Lineage (NCBI taxonomy): Eukaryota > Metazoa > Chordata > Actinopteri > Aulopiformes > Paralepididae > Notolepis > Notolepis coatsorum. The sequence continues at coordinate 56,067,297 of NC_140171.1, read as the reverse complement.
CAGGAGAGGGCCTCCTACACGTTACTCCTCGCCAATGAGAGTCCGCACTGGCAGGTGAAAAGAGAGCAGCTGGCTGTCTCCATATGTATCGGAGGAAGCATGTGATAGACCTCAGGGCTCCCTAGAATGACCAGTAGGGGGCACATGCACGCAACGACCAGGTAGGGGAGGGGGGAATTGGCATAACGACTAAATTGGGATGGGAAGAAAAACACAGACAAATCAGGAGGAGAAAAAGAGGAAAAAAATTAAATAAAATAGATTAGACTTCCCACATAGATTTTACAAATTAAGACGGACGCTAAACAATTAGACTGTAGATCTGGATTTACATCTCAATAGTACATGGATGTTCCTGGTTGAACCAAATTTCTGTTTGAATGATAATTAATAAATGTTCTCTTATGGGATAGCTGCAATGCTGCAAGGCTGCACTCCCCTCATAGCAGAGAGATAAAGCAGGAAACAAAATAACACAAAACAAACACACTTCTTTGATCACCTCAATACTCAATTTGTAAACATCTTTCATTCTGACAGTAATAGATTCCAAACAAAGTCCAGTATATATTACAAATATTTTTAGATGATAATTGTAGTGTCTGTAATGTGTGTCTTAACTTGCCTCATTTAGTCGATTCTCAGGTCGTGCCCTCCTCTCTCTCCGCCATCCTCCCCAGGCTGGTCCAGTCTGATGGTTCTTCTCGGTCGCCCCACATGGGCTTATTCTTTTGCTGTACTCATTGTTCTTGTTTTGGTTCGTTTCACCCTCCTCACAATTGAAACAGGTCGCACTCTGTCCATAAGGTTGCTGGAAACCGTCTTTTCCTGCTGAAGGATGGTTGTTACCTCAGTGAGGTTGGTGACAGCTCTGATTGGTTACCTCAGTGAGGTTGGTGACAGCTTTGATTGGTTACCTCAGTGAGGTTGGTGACAGCTTTGATTGGTTTCCTCAGTGAGGTTGGTGACAGCTTTGATTGCTGGAACTGTCTCTTAGATCTTCTCTTCTTTGGCCAGCGATAAGGTTGCTGTCCCATACTGTAGCTGGGTGGTGGTGTTCTGTAGCTTTAAAAGTCCAGTGATACTATTAGGCTCTGGGGTGCTGTTGGCTGTCCGGTAGGGGCTCTGCCTCCTAGTCCTGGATCAGTAGGGTCAGCTGGGGTCAGCTGCGGTCAGCTGCGGTCAGCTGCATCAGCCTCCTGGTTCTGGAGCAGTAGGGTCAGCTGCATCTGCGTCCTGGTTCTGGAGCAGTGGGGTCAGCTTCCTCTGGTTCTGGATCAGTGGGCCCGGCAGGTATTGGTTTGGCATCGAGATGGAGGACCCCCCTGAGAAGCGACAAAGGAGGGATACATAGGTGGGAGAGAGAGAGAGAGATGTTGTGAGTGTCCACTCTGTATTTTCCTCACTATCCATTTTCTTTTTTCTTCCTCTCTTCTCAGCTTTCCATTTTCCACGCTTAAAAAATTGCCTGCTTTTCTCTTAGGCAAGACCAAATTCTAAGAGTGGTCAAGAGCACTCTTACCCAGATAAAAAACTCTTACCCAGATGAGATTTTTTTTTAAAAGCCTACCATTCATAATAATAATACATCAGATTTATATAGCACTTTTCCTAATGCTCAAAGACACTTTACAAAACAAACAATACAATACAATACAGTTTTAGTAGAGAAAATAAAAAAATATATATAAAAAGGTGAGAGAGGAAGGAGTTCATGGGTTGAAAGCAAACCATTCGTCATTGCCCCCAAATACGACTTTATAAACCCAGAACTTTTCAATTATTATTATTATTATAACTTATTGCGTGCGTTCTGCTTCTGAAATTGATTATATATTGCTGTTAGAACAGGCCGTACGCATATTTGCAACCTCTCCTCTCCTCCCCCCTCTCCTCTCCTCTCCTCTCCTCTCCTCTCCTCTCCTCTCCTCTCCTCTCCTCTCCTCTCCTCTCCTCTCCTCTCCTCTCCTCTCCTCTCCTCTCCTCTCCTCTCCTCTCTTCTCTGCTCCACACCTACAAGTTCTGAGCGCACTCTGGGTTTTAGCCACAGGGACCTTTTAGAGAGAGATGACAGGTGATATATCCGGTATTTCCCAACCTACTGCGCGATGGGCTCTTGACAAGGGTGCAGTCGTTCAGTATTGACAAAGCCTACTTTGCTGGAATGATTTATTTCACACTATAGTACGTATACGTATAAGTACAAGTATATGTCTTTATTTGTGATCAGATTAACACACACACACAGGTCCACGCCCCAACAGGTCCACGGAGGACGCCATAGCCCATGTGCTGCACACAGCAGCATCACACCTGGACAAGAGGCAGGGGAACTATGTGAGAATGCTATTCATCGACTACAGCTCAGCATTCAATACCATAGTCCCCTCCAAACTCATAGCCAAGCTCAGGGACCTGGGCTGGAAATATGACCTCTGCCAGTGGGTCTTGGACTTCCTGATGGGCAGACCCCAGGTGGTGAGAGCAGGCAACTGCACCTCCTCATCCATCACTCTCAACATAGGGGCCCCCCAGGGCTGTGTTCTGAGTCCCCTCCTCTACTCCCTGTACACACATGACTGTGTGGCACAGCGGAACAACAACACAATCATCAAATTTGATGACGACACGGTAGTGGTGGGCCTGATCTCTACAAACGACGAGAGGGCATACCTGGAAGAGGTAAAGGTTCTAGCGGGATGGTGTCAAGAGAACAGCCTCTCCCTGAACGTCAGCAAAAGAAAGGAGATGATTGTGGACTTTAGGAGGTCAGGGGTCAGGGACTACAGCCCCCTCAGCATCGACGGAGCACCGGGTTGAGAGAGTGAACAGTTTTAAGTACCTCAGAGTCCACATATCCGAGGACTTGACATGGACCACACACATTGACAGTGTTATCAAGAAGGCACGACAACGCCTCTACTTCCTTAGGCACCTAAGGAAGATCAAAGTGAGTCAGAAGATCCTCAAGAACTTCTACTCATGCACAATAGAGAGCATCCTGACTGGCAATATCACCTCCTGGTTTGGGAATAGCACTGCACAAGACCGTAGCAGACTACAGAGTGGCCCGTTCAGCCAAACACACAATTGGAGGGGGGCTTCCCACTCTCCAAGACATTTACAACAAGCGCTATATGGGTAAGGCTAAGAGAATAATCAAAGACCCCAGCCACCCAAACAACTGCCTCTTTGAACTGCTGCGGTCAGGCAAGCGATACTGGAGTCTCATGGCAAGCACAGAGAGACTCAGAAGGAGCTTCTATCCCCAGGCCATCAGGATGCTCAATGAACAATAACAGACCATCAAACACACCCAGAACACACACATCCACACGCACACACTCACTTTAAATAAACAACACACTGTAGCACCCACTTACCCACTTTAGACACTAACACACACTTTATATTTATTGGCATCAATCCCATGCACCTCATTGCACCTCACCACCACAAGGTGGCACCACAAGCTAAGCTATACCTCACCATTCTACAGTGTACTGTATAATAGCTGACTGTATAGACTGTACAGAAGTATAGACTGTACATATACTGTATATGTATAGTGAACATTTTTGTTTTGTTTACACTTGTTTACATACTTGACTTTCTATTTTATACTTATATTATACTATTTTACACTATCTTGTTATTTTATCTAGCACACTCTCAGGAGCAAAACAGAAAGAATCATTTCATGCAAAAGTATTCTGTATTTCTGTATGACAACTAATAAAGAAACTTGAACTTGAACATGCGATGAGCGACCCACAGGAACACACACACACATGCGTCGTGAGTTGTGAGACATCTGTGTGTGTGTGTGTGTGCGCTCGGACGTGCGCTAAGGCTGCCTCGCTAAGCCGTTTATTTATCCTGTTGAATGGATCAGCATTAGGGATGCTCGATATTGGCTTTTTTACCGATACCGATATACCGATATTGTCCAACTCTTAATGTAACGGATCCCCGTATATTGAGTGGCTTATAAACGTACTGATGGTATAATCACTGTTTTATTTATCCTTTTACATCGTATTACATTCCTTTTTAAAACAATAACATTCTCACTGTAAGAGATATGGCCTCATACGGGTCCATTAAAACTTGTTGCGTATTCCTTCTCTCGCAATGCACTGTCAAACTGTCAACAAAAGCCAGTGACAGCGATCGGAAAACACTGTTGCCTCGCGACATGGATTTACATAAATTAAAGTCACACACACAGGCTTCTATCAATTCTAATAACAAAAATGTCCTGGATATTCATATTATATATAAATGTAAATGTAAATATTCCTAAACGCAAATATTACACAGGTAATTACTAAAAAAATTATAAACCATTCTTGGGGTTATTTACACTCCCACCAAATTATAATGTTTTTCTTTTTCTTTTCTTTTTACTAAAAGTAAACCTTCAAAACATATAATTCAATTCAAAACAATATCACATGTCATCAATGCATAGTGCTTAAACAGCTTCTAGCAATAAAACCAATTTCTGGACAGGCCGCTCCACTATGGAGGGCCTGCCGTTGCGCTCTCCTTTGTGGTTCAGTCCCTTATCTCCAAGCAAGATCTTGACCCGTCTCACAAGTCCTCCTTGCCCTGAATGACTTCTGAGACGCTCCCAAGCCTCCATTGGCTTCGTGGCAAGGTGTCATCTTTGTCCATGACTACATCACCGACTTCCAGGTTCATTTTTAGTGTTATGCTAGCACTGTCTTGTCATGATGCTGTGGAGGTACTCCGTTTTCCATCTACTCCAAAATTGTTCTGTCAAGTATTGAACCTGACGCCATCTCTTTCGTCCATACAGATCCTCTCTTTCGAATTTGCCAGGTGGAGGCAAGGCTGCAGTGGATTTCATTGTGATCAGGTGGTTGGGAGTAAGTGGCTCTAAACTATTTGGGCTGTTTAGAGTATCGACCGTGAGTGGACGGCTGTCTCATAAAAGAAGGTGCACAATGACGCATCACTGAGCCTGCCAGGGGCGAGCAGCAGAGTGGCACTGAGGATGCTTCTCACAGTTCTTATTTGCTGTTCCCACATGCCTCCTGCATGGCTGGAATGAAGTGCATTCGTTACAAAGTCACACTGCTTTTCTGTGAGAAATGTGTTCAGTCTGTCTGTGTCCAACTCTTTCAAAGCAGCATTCAGTTCGTTTTTTGCACCCATGAAATGTGTGCCTTGGTCGCATTTAATTTGTCGCACAGCACCTCTTAATGCAATGAAGCATCTCAGTCCATTAATGAAAGTGTCTGTGGACAAGTCTTCCAGCATCTCAATGTGAATGGCTCTAGAGCAGAAGCAGCTGGTGAAGAGCAACCCATACCTTTTCTCTTGTTTTCTTCCTTGCTTTGTCAAAAAGGGGCCAAAACAGTCCATCCCACAGTATGTGAACGGTGCCGTGGGTTCTGTTCGTTCAACAGGCAAGTCACTCATCCGTTGGCCTTCAACAGGCCTTCTCAGCCTTCGACATGTCACACAGTGACGGATGTAGGTTGCGACAGCTCTGCTCAGTCCACAGATCCAATAGCCACTGGACCTAATTTCATTGATGGTGAAGCCTTTACCCTGATGTTTCACTCTTTCATGATGATGGGCGATGATCAGATTCGTCATGTGATATCCCTGAGGAATGACAGTTGGGTGTTTGAATGTGCTCTGGAAAGATGAACGGCTGAGCCTGCCTCCGACCTTAAGCACACCCTCTGTGTCCAGGAAAGGGTCTAGGTGGTGCAGCTTGCTGTGTCTTGGTAGCCGATGTCCTTTTCTTAGTAGCTTTATCTCATATCCGTATGCTTGGCTTTCTATGTCCTTGATGATGAGTCTCTCTGAACTTTGTCTTTCATCAACTGTTGAGAGGTCACATGATTTGACTTTTCTTGCACGCCGCAGGAGACGCACCACTGCCTTGATGGCCTGAGACCAGGATGAAAACTTGTTCAGTCGGTCTACAAGGCTGACATGTTCTGAGTTCTTTGTCTGAAAGGTCTGAGCCTTTTTGACTTCTGGGTCACCGACGGGTAGTTCTGACGGCACCTCGGTTGGCATTTCTATCTCCTTTTTCCATAGAAAGCTAGGGCCAGTGAACCAACCAGTGAAGAGAGCAGCTCCTCTACTGTTTTCCCCCTGGATGCATAGTCTGCTGGGTTTTCATCAGTAGGTACGTGAAACCACTGCTTGGGGTCTGAGTCATGACGGATTTTCTGCACCCTGTTTGCCACAAAGGTGTGAAAGCGGCAAGCTTCATTATTAATGTAGCCTAACACAACTTTTGAATCCGTCCAAAAGAACTCTTCTACTTTACAGTATCCTAATTCTTCTTTGAGCATATTGCTCACGGTGACTGAGACAACTGCTGCGGTAAGTTCTAACCTGGGTATTGTTGTGACCTTCAGCGGCGAGACGCGCGCTTTCCCCATAAGAAGAGCACAGTGAATGTTTCCTCTTTCATTCTTCAGTCTCATGTAAGTGCATTGGCCATAGCCTGTGGTGCTGGCGTCTGAGAAATGATGTAGTTGTGTTTTGAGGTGACTGAGCCTCAAGGCAGCAAGTTGCTTGTTATCTGGTAAGCATGGCCTCTCTCTGAAGGGGAGTGGCATCTCGTAATGTCCATGTTCGTTTATCTTTATGTTTTCCTTCAATTTGTCTAGAAAGATCAAAACCTCTTGAGAGACCATTTTGTCGTTTCCCTGAGTGTCTGAAATCCGTTTAAAGGATTCTGATTGCATCCATTGGAGTCACTGCAGGCATCTCCTTCACGGTTACTCTGTGACAGTGACCGGTTGACAGTTGTGGAGAGTGTGGTGTTGAACAGCCAACGATACTCCACCCTAAGTCTGTGAGAATGGCAAAGGGTTCATCATCTGTTCCTGTTATGGCCCGCCTGGGTACAAGACTTCTTGGACAATTTTAGCCTATCAGTAGCCCCACTTCACAACTGAGAAGAGGCGGTATTTGGTCTGCGATCGCTGTGAGGTGGTGCCATCTTTTGGCCGTTTCGTGTGTTGGTATGTGTTCTCTATTTACAGGTATGCAGTCTTTGGTGTAAGCAGGAGGCAGATTGATATGCTCAATGGAGTTGAATCCTCTCACACGCAGGCCAGATGTCCGCTCACTTTTAAAGACCATATTTTCACCCATCGTGGTAGTGAGTTTCAGTTTGACTGGGCAAGTAGTCAGCTGTAGTTCTTTACATAGATCTTGCTCGATGAATGTTGTGTCGCTTTGTGTATCTAACAGAGCGTACACAAGTTTTTCTGTGGATGGATTCTCATCTTTAGACACCCACACCGGCACGATCATGGAGCTGTTTTCTGACTGACCTTGGCTGGTGACTTTGAGGGACAGAGCAGGTGTTGGTTCCATTTCACTGCGTTGTGATGAATTCTCCCTTTTTGCTCTTTCATTGTAGCTGTCATTGTGAAGACAGGTGGGATGTCGTCCTTTGCATGAGTCACATGTGTGGCGATGCCGGCACTCCTTAGCGCTGTGACCAGGCTTAAGACATCCATAACACAGTATTTTCTCTTTGACGTACGTCCTTCTGTGTTCCAGTTGCATTTTCATGAAGTCTGGACATTTGCAAAGCTGGTGACTGATATCCTGACATAGTATGCAAGGGGCCCTGATCCTTTCTTTTGTTGTTGTCTGTTGATTATTTTCCACCACTGTTTGTGTGTTGAAAGCTCTAGCTTTGTTTCCTTTGCTTACCCTTGTGTTCAGTCTGTCTTGATTGGATTCAGCTGAATGGAGAGCAAAGAAGGAGGTGATTGGATTGCAGGCAGTTTCAGCCTCCATGGACATGAACTTGGCGATGTCTTCAAAGCTGGGAAAATCCTTTCCCTCCCTGAGACGCGCTGTCACCTGCCGGTTCCAACTTGAGGCCATCCACTCTGGCAGCCTCCGTATTAACTTTTGATTTTCCTCACAGTCGTTTAGGATATTTAAACCCTTTACATGGGGCATGGCCTGCACACAGGCGTTTAAGTAATCTGAGAAGGTCCTCAGCCCTTCCGCATCCTTATGCTGTATTTTTGGCCAGGTGGATAGCTTTTCTCTAAAGGCCCTTTGAATGATGAAAGGTTGGCCGTACCTCTGGTTGAGCTTGCTCCAAGCGTCACCGTACACTTCGCTGTCGCTGCGATAGAATGTCCCTTCTAGGCATTTGTTAGCTGCGCCACCTACATATCTCTTGAGGTAGTGCAGCTTGTCGGCAGGGGAAATGTTTTTACCATCTATGAGAGACATAAATGAAGACTTCCATTCAACAAAGTCTATTGGAAGTCTGTTAATAGCAATGCTGTCCTGGATAGCCTGTGCTAGGCAAATTACATCAACAGGAGGAGATGGAGGGGCAGCTATGTGAGGGTGCATTGTTGCAGGGGGGTTGGAGCTGAATGGCAGAGAGACATGGGCAGACCGAACATCAGACTCCTCTTTCACTTCTCTGTCGTAAACTTCAAATCTTGCTTGGGCAGCCTTTAAGTCTTTTTCAACTTGTAATCTTTCCAATTCGACCTTGTGTTCATCCAATTCCTTCCTGTGTTCTTCTTCTAAAGCTCTGATTTTTTCCTTTTGTCTCTTTTCCTCCAATAGCATCTTATATTCAGCCTCCTTTGCAGCTAACTCTGCCGCTGCTTCTGCTCGCTTGGCTGCAACATTTGAGTGTATGGAATAATGACTGCCAGACAGTTCTGAAGCAGAGGAACAAAAAATGGACCGGGCATAGTGAGGCTTACTTAGCTCACGCAAGCGCTGTCCTTCATGTTCTGCATCGTATTCTCCATTTACACCAGTCAGTCTCTCATTCAGTATTTTGACAATGTCACTTGTTACTGCTGCACACACACTAAAAACAGATTGGTCAAATTTGACCCAATTTGGGTTATTTTTGACCCAATTCACTGGTCAAAAAGGGCCCGACCAGTGTGTGGGTTAATTTGACCCAATATTATTGGTTATTTCATTTGACCCATAACTTGGGTCAAATAAACGAATACTAACGACCCATTTTAAGGGTCAAAATAACCCAACCTCCAAGTTGATTTGACCCCATATTGGGTTATACCAACGACCCATTTTAAGGGTCAAAATAACCCAACCTCCAAGTTGATTTGACCCCATATTGGGTTATACCAACGACCCATTTTAAGGGTCAAAATAACCCAACTTCCAAGTTGATTTGACCCCATATTGGGTTATACCAACGACCCATTTTATGGGTCAAAATAACCCAACTTCCAAGTTGATTTGACCCCATATTGGGTTATACCAACGACCCATTTTAAGGGTCAAAATAACCCAATTTCCAAGTTGATTTGACCCCATATTGGGTTATACCAACGACCCATTTTAAGGGTCAAAATAACCCAACTTCTAAGTTGATTTGACCCCATATTGGGTTATACAAACGACCCATTTTAAGGGTCAAAATAACCCAATCTCCTAGTTGATTTGACCCCGTATTGGGTTATACAAACAACCCATTTTAAGGGTCAAAATAGTTGCTTTGACTGAATCTTGGGTTACATCAAAAGGGTCAAATAGACCCTTTTTACAGCAGCCATCTTGTGAGCCAGATTGACAACGATTGACCAACAGATGGACACAGCAACATGATTAGTTACACATGTGTCTGGTTCACAGGATGTAGGTTTACCCTGCTGTGTCAAGATGGCTGCTGTGAAAAGGGCCTATTAACACAACTGCTATAGTTAGTACACTACATTAGGTTGGCACAGATGCTTGATTGAAAGGTATAACAGTCTAAATGTGCTGAAATCAATGAAAAGAACAGACCAAGGCGTAGAATACATTTAACTTCAAAATGTATTACACTTGTTGCATATACATGTCACGGCGTGTGGACATCAAAAAGTGCTTTCATGTCAAACTGATTTCCTGTTTAAATAATAAATAATACATATCGGTATATGGTTTTGTACTGCTTTACTGCCCTGTTGGAACACTCCCCCAGATATTGATAGATCAAAACACATATATACTAAGGCTGTCAAAGTTAACATGGTATTAACACGTTATCGCCCGATTCTATTAACGCCACTATTTTTTTTAACTCACGATTAACTTTTAAGATTTTTTTTTACTAGACTATACTCAGGTGTATTATTGATGCTCTCATTGATACTATGTTTGTTTCTGAAGTGTGTGTGTGTGTGTGTGTGTGTGTGTGTGTGTGTGTGTGTGTGTGTGTGTGTGTGTGTGTGTGTGTGTGTGTGTGTGTGTGTGTGTGTCTGTGTGTGTGTGTGTGTGTGTGTGTGTGTGTGTGTGTGTGTGTGTGTGTGTGTGTGTGTGTGAGAGATATAGAGAGAGAGAGGGGGGTGAGAGAGAAGGGAAGGGGCAAGAGAGAAAGAGAGCTGGGAGAGTGTGTGTGAGAGAGAGAGGGGGGGTGTGTGCGATTACTCAGCCCTTGTGTGGGTGAATGTAACAAGTTCCTAACATTTTCTTTCCCCTATTATTTCATGTACACTTTATTCGTTGTTTTAATGAATTTTCTTTCTTTTAAGTTATTTTGTGCATCACTCTGTTTTGAATTTGATGCAAATTTGCAATGCATGGGGGTCATCCTTTTGTGTTAAATGACTGCATAACGAAAGCATTTGTTGACTCGCATGTTGATAAGAGAGTATTAAAACTTGGAACTTGAAAAAGATCCGTTTAAGGTAGAAAGAATTTGATTAATTTGTGATTAATCGCGAGTTAACTATGGACAATCATGCGATTAATTGTGTTAAATATTTTAATCGATTGACAGCATTAATATATACATATAGAAATACGGGACTTAGCGTCTACCCATCTCCCTCCTCCTCCATCTCTTCCCCCACCTTCCCTCCTGCTACTTCACCTATTCCACCTCCTCCTCATTTGTACGTTTTGCGTTACGTACGGCTGTCCTTAAGAATGCTACATGCTTGGACTCTGGTCCCTCAATATTATATATAACGTGCTGGAGAAACTCCCATGCATGAACACACTGCCTGGGGTACTTTATGTCAAATACATAAAATGCTTTAAAACACGTATCAACTGCCCCGAGCATTGTGCTTTCAGGGTGTGCCCGACCTGCATAGATCAAGAATGCCTGAGCACAACATGTGTGTGGTTCTCCCAGCACCAAAACCAAGGGAGAGGGTCTTGCCTGCTGGAGGTACGCCACCATATTTGTCCCAACCTAAAATAAGCAAAGAAAGAATGTTAAATACAGGTGAATCTTGGGTTGACAGTAGCCCCTTTCGTGACTGCGGTTTGCAAGCCTGGGGCTTTTGTGACCGCAGTCACTTGCTGGTGTGCCGCAACGAGTTTAAAAAAGAACTACCAAGCGTGATTGGGGGGCTGGGGGTCGGTCAAAAATATATCAGATATGAATTTCAAAGATACCCAGCGTACAATATGGGTTTAACACAGCTTTACAGTGGGGTCTGGAAGCTCGGAGTTGCTAATAAACAGTTTAAAACATTGTTCAAAATGCGCACCAGCATTTCACCAGGCATTTGGCTGCCTGGTGTGCATGCGCGGTGACACCAATGGCGGAAATACACGGCTCGCTCTGTAAGTACCACACGCTTTCGAACAATGTTTTAAACTGTTTATTAGCAACTCCGAGCTTCCAGACCCCACTATAAAGCTGTGTTAAACCCATATTGTACGCTGGGTATCTTTGAAATTCATATCTGATATATTTTTGACCGACCCCCAGCCCCCCGATCACGCTTGGTAGTTCTTTTTTAAACTTGTCGCGGCACACCAGCAAGTGACTGCGGTCACAAAAGCCCCAGGCTTGCAAACCGCAGTCACGAAACGGGCTAGGTTGACAGCAAATCATAAGCAAGATAACAGGTTTATACCAACTATACAAGGGAGCCAAATTAAATCAAGTTCGTTTTTTTTCTCATGCCAATGGAACGTGCAATGACATTTTGGAGGGCTCAAAACAGTGGTTTTAACTCGTCTTTGTAAATGAGGGAAACCTCAATGCCTTTCGAGTTTAAATAGAGGTTATGGGGGCCATAGCCCGATCAGGCTACAGATGTCTTCGTCAACCTTATAGCCTGACAACTTTGGTGCACCAACATCCTTCTTAGGCTACATAGCAACATTTCCCCAATTCATAACATGAAATTGTACTTACAGACCTGAGGTCAACGAAGGCTGACCGGGCCTCTTCGCTGGAGTGCCGCCTACATTTTTTGTTGAGCCTATATACCGTCTGTGGGAACATGTCGGGTAGCAGCCTGAGGGCCAGTTCCCCTTTGGCATCTGTAGGTGAACAACAGAAAGTGTCAGAATGTTGTGGCCGGCACTCAATTGGTAATATTTTAATACCTTTTCAAACAAACAATCAAACAAATAAAACGACTGGAAAAAAAAGATAACCAGAGTATTATTATCACAATTCATCAACTGAAATTGGGAAAAGCTACAACAAATGCAGATCTACAACCTGGAAGAAAAGCCATTTCCTATTTCGCAACTCAAGAGAAGGAATCGCTAACTTACCCAGTGTCATGTCATCGACAGGAAGGGGGAGTTTCCCATCTTGTCTCGCCAGCTGCAGGACTTTCTCTGCATATTCCGTCACCCATGTCTCAAACAACTTTGGTGCAGCCTCGCCATGCAGCACCAAGAAGTCCTGCGATATCTAAAAAAGATTTAGTTTGAAAGAAATTAGTGCTGTCAGGCGATTAAAAACGCGATAAACTGACAGCCCTAAAATAAATGTTATGTGACAGCTGATATTTTAAAGGCTAGTTCAACTCATTTAGATAAGTAGATGGGGAAATTAGGGTCAGGTTAAAAACTACCATTATGAATTATCATTGTAGATGCAATATGTTACAGTAGATCCATACCATGCCTGGGCTGGTGAGGCGAGGGTACTCCGTAATGACCTCTTCTATGTCCTTGGAGTGATTTCCCCGAATCCACTTGGCTCTGTAGAGCAGGGGTTCCCAAACTTTTCAGGCCAGGGCCCAGAAAATAAGGCGTCAGAGAGCCGCGGCCCAATGCACATCGTCTGGTTTTTTTTTCTTTTTTTTTTCAGGCGACCGATTTTTTAAGACAAATATCACTTCAATCCTATTAAGTTAGTTCAAGTTAGTTATTCATTTATATGTGCTATTTATGAGAGGGCTAACTTGTTGCAAAATAATAATGATAATAATAATAGCCTCATTAAAATACTATTGTTGCTTCGGTTGTTTTCAGCGTTTTATGTGCATAATCTGTTATTTAGTTTGAAATGTTCGTTGAAATAAGTAGATTTTACGTTTTTGTTTATTTATTAAGTTAATATAAAACCATATAGGTAGTCACATTTTAGAATACAATAGAATAGAATTTTAGAATACAACTAGAAACACTGTCCTGGCCTGCTTCTAAGTTCAGTGGCCTGACAAAATTTTATTTATTTTTTTTTTTTTTTAATCATCTCGCGGCCCACCCGTGGCTGCTCGCGGCCCACCTTTGGGTCGCGACCCCGACTTTGGGAACCACTGCTGTAGAGGACGGTGTCCGTCATGTACTCCTGAACTTGAGTGAAGGGCTCCAGGTTATGTTTCAGCCACTCCCTTTGCTGCTGGGCCTTTTCTTCTGGCAGGGTCGATTCTATAGAAACATATATACAACACATTGTAAATTAACTATCTAAAAATGATTTCCGATTTCGTAACCCATTTTCACCAGTAGGACTTAGCACATTATTACAATCAGATCCTTTCCCTCCAGTCAGGCGCCCCGGCTGACCAGAGGGAGGTGCTATTGCCTAGCATTATTGCATGTTTTGGTGAGGGGTTCAACAAGGTATATTAAACGAGGTAAAGTCAGGAATCAGCCATTTTTGCTCCATGGAGCCCCCCTTGAGGATTCATGTGCAGTAAGCTCCCCCTGGTGAAGAATATAGTTACCCCCTGGGGACACAGGAAAACATGGCCCTTTTTGCCGACCCCAGGTATTACCTGGTATGTATGCCCTGGGTGGCTCGTTGGCGTCAGGCATTCGCTGTCTGGACCCAGAACCCTGTCTCTTTCGGACATTCCGAAGCCTTTCTTCCATGAATCCAGTAGCTGGATAGTAGAAAGGTTTGCCATTCTTCATTCCCTTCCGGCCTTTGATGCACCATATGTCATGGAAACGATAAGACAAGATAGAACTCTGTCACCCTTTGCAATGTTATGCTTAAATTATGGAAAAAGTCCTGTACCTGAAACAAAGAGCAGGGAGGGGGGGGGGGGATAAAATGCATCAACCCTGTACCTGGAGTACAATCAAATTGGATCTGATTGATTTTCGTGCAGGAATGGAAAGTTTTGTATTGTAAAATGCCATAATTTTTTTTTAAACAGCTATTTACAAACACAACACAAAATACTATACTTTATACTTATAGCACATGCATGATCCTGGTCTCTTTTGAAAGATTACATTCTGAAGTTTCTGATACAATAAAGAAAACTCACTTTTAGTGCTACTGAAATAGAGCAACATAGGTCTGAACTTGAGTTGTAGAAAAACTTGTTACTCAACGGGTTAACATTGGGTGTCCTGTATGTGATGCGAGAGAAAAATTACTCCTTATTTTCTACTAATATTACTACTCATCAATTGTTCCATTTCTCTATGAACTAGGCTGGAGGAAGAAAACGTACATAGCCACGTCTGATCCATCGTTTAATGATGGGAATGTCCGCACCAAGGATTCTGCCAGGGCCTCTTTTATGTCCATGGTTGGCCTGTAAACATAGATAGAAACATTTCACCAGTCCTGGTATAACATAAAGCACAAATATAATGACTTGCTATAGATCAGAATGATAGGATAAAAAATTAAAATAATAATAATAATAATAATAATAAAAATAAAAATAATAATAATAATAATAATAATAATAATAATAATAATAATAATAATAATAATAATAATAATAATAATAATAATAATAATAATAATAATAATAATAATAATAATAATAATAATAATAATAATAAATAAAATAAATAAATATTAATTAATAAAATAATTTAATAATAATTATTATTATTAAATAAACAATTAAATACATATGATTTATTATTTATTATTATATTATCCTGGTATAACATAAAGCACAAATATAATGACTTGCTATAGATCAGAATGATAGGATAAAAAATAAAAATTATAATAATAATAATAATAATAATAATAATAATAATAATAATAATAATAATAATAATAATAATAATAATAATAATAATAATAATAATAATAATAATAATAATAATAATAATAATAATAATAATAATAATAATAATAATAATAATAATAATAAATAAAATAAATAAATATTAATTAATAAAATAATTTAATAATAATAATAATTATTATTAAATAAACAATTAAATACATATGATTTATTATTTATTATTATATTATCCTGGTATAACATAAAGCACAAATATAATGACTTGCTATAGATCAGAATGATAGGATAAAAAAAAAAAAAAAAAAATAATAATAATAATAATAATAATAATAATAATAATAATAATAATAATAATAATAATAATAATAATAATAATAATAATAATAATAATAATAATAATAATAATAATAATAATAATAATAATAATAATAATAATTATTATTATTATTATTATTATTATTATTAAATAAACAATTACATACATATGATTTATTATTTATTATTATATTATAAATAATTAAATAAATATTATTTATTATTATATTATTATATTATAAAAAAAAATATATATATATATATAAGCCTACAAGCCAAATTATATTATGAAACTCTCATTTGGGGGTCATTTTTTGCGGACACTTTAGCTCTAAATGAGTCAAGTTATGCCTCCTAATCAACTCAGACTTGACGTACCTCTCTCCAAACCTTTGGATCAGCAATTCCACCAGTATTTTGACCATGGCAATTCTTTTCTTTCCGAAGATGGAATCACCTTTATCCAGGCTCTCCAGAATTTGCCCGCCATTGGGAGCGGCAGAAAGAGCCGCTACGATATCCTGCAGAGACATGACAGAAACATGACAGCTGTTAAGGATGTGCTGTAGTACCATCAACCAATTTAACTCTGGCAGCATACAGATTTCTTCCTTGTGATGTATTAGCGTCATGTCCATGCGGTGTAGCCTACACATCTGAAGTTGTTGCCTCACGCCAAAAACACAGGGGATAGGCGGGAGCCTAGGCTGAGAACCCGTTCAAGGACTTCAGATTTCGGACGTGTCACAAATCAAGGGTCAACATTTGATATTTAAAAACATTACCCTAGTCAAATATTAGCTAAATAAAATACTGACAAGAGTATAGATGAGTTAGTTTAAGTATTGAAGTTCTGAGATATGTACTGGCTCCAAGTGCTTCCAGATCCATCCATGCTTCTTGAACAACTTACAAATAGTGGAACCGGTCGTAGAATCACAATCTGGTCTGCTGCCCTCGATTCCTCTATGGTGGAGACCTCCTGGTTTGATCCAGAAGCTGCAGATTCCTCCATGGGGGATATGGTAGCAGCAAGGCTTGTTGCAGGTGGCTCAGCATTCGAAGCCTTTTGCAGCAAAGAAAGGTTATCAGCTTAGAGGCATTTTAGGTTAAAGTGAGTTGTTGTGTACAGATACAAAATATATTTGCAGTCAGCAGTGTCGTTTTCCATTTAACCGATTGACACCCAAGATGGCCAATAGCCTACACACATGGAAAAATGTAAATACTGGTGAAGATTTATTTTGTCATAGGGTTTAAAGTGGTTAGTGTTTAGTTGTAGAACTATTTTAATTAAACACATTCTTACTTACAACAATTAATGTCATCTCAGTAGTCCAAGGAGTTTCCCCATCCCAGCAGTCCAACAATGTATCTCAGTCATCGAAGAGTTGTAGCAGAGTAAGGCAGTCCACAGCATGAAACTAAAGACTAACTATTCAAAATATGTTCGGAATATATACTGTAGGCTATCACTGTGTTTCTAGTAAATCAAGGCAGTGTTTCTTTCCTGGTTTTTTTTCTCACTATTTACAAGTGGCAGTGGCCATTCAGATGGCCATTCACAGTCTAGCGCAGAGAGATGAATAAAGTGTCAACATCTCTGTATGACTG
Source organism: Notolepis coatsorum (assembly GCF_963971535.1). Lineage (NCBI taxonomy): Eukaryota > Metazoa > Chordata > Actinopteri > Aulopiformes > Paralepididae > Notolepis > Notolepis coatsorum. The sequence goes on along the minus strand of NC_140171.1, from coordinate 56,050,150 downwards.
GACTGCATGTAGTGGGTGATGATCAAGCAGCTCTTTCACATCGATAGCCAACAAATCTTTGGTTTGGATCACACTGTAAGCAAAGAAATGCTTCTCAAACCCCATTGTCTCCCACCTCTGAACAACTAGCTTTACAGATGGCTCTAAAACCAAAATGGCTTTAATAAGCCCAAACTGAGGCTCTCCATCTTGGTCATAGAACATAAACACTCTCATGCCTGGTCTGTATGTTGTACCCTTAACAGTGACCCTGGCCGGTACATACATTTCAGCGAAAAGGGGGATTCCTGTGAGACCACTTTGAATTTCATTATAGCCTTCAAAATGAGCCAGAAAGGTAGTATACCCTGGACCAATTTCTGTGTTGTGGCTTAACACAGACCCACACATGAAACTGTAACATTGCATTATCTGATGTCGATAAGCCATGGTTTTGCTAATGTTGCGGAAGTTGCAAGTGACATGACTGACTTGTTTGAAGAATCCATGTCTTGCCTCAAAGCGCATTACCCACAAATGGATCAATGGTCCAAGTGTTCTAATTGCTTTTGGATAATGAAGCATGAAATGGTGTTTTGGGCGCAAATGCAGAGCAAATAGATCCAGGAAAAGAGAGTGATGCTCTTCAATGATTTTACTCAGGTACTGTGTTGCTGCATGAGTAACAGATGGAGAGAAGATGATCTCCATGCACATTAATAGGAGTAGGAGAAGTTCCCATTCCTTATTGTCTGTAGGGATAAGGTCACCTTAGTAGACACCACATCTGAGCTGCAGACTGATGCAGAGGGCTTCCAAGGTTCTTTAAATCATTCTTACTTATTACAGAGGGCTTGTTTCCCACATCACAAAAGCCATAATCAAAGCTGGTGATACGATAGTTTAGCTTATCTAGTGAGATAAGCTTTTGTTCTATGAGTGCATTTAACACAAGTTTAAATTTGTATGGCCCTACCCCTTCGAGGATGTCATGCATTATGTCCAGTGCCATATTGTCCGTAACATGATAAAAAGACAGACTGTTGAGGACACTGTCTCTTTTAAGGCCTGTCTGAGAGGGGTTGTCTGTCCGTAAATCCTCTGCGTGAGTATTCACATCTCGGGACAGCGTATCGTCTACCTGTGTCTGTACTTTCAAGACATCTCTATGTATTTTGCATAAACGGCACACATGGTTCCCCGAAAAACTCTCTATGTAACCAAGTATTGCGTTCAATCCTAAATTGTCTCCCACTACCTGAACAACGGCAAATTTGACAACGCCTTGGAAGCTAGGCGTGTTAACAGTTATGCCATCCCTCTTGAGACACTTTAGTTCTTCCACAATAGGGCGCAACACTGCATCAATGCCATAGGTTTTTGCATCATCTGATTTATAGACTGCCAACAAGAAGTGTGACTGCAAATTGGATAGGATGTCTGGTGGCAAACTCTTCAAGATAAAATATATAAATCCTAACTTGTGAACCCCAGTCTTTGACCCGAGGGGGTTCACAGTTTCACCATCATCATTGTATAACAGCAATGGGATTGACACCTCTTTCAAAAAGAGTGGATGATTTTTACAGAAATCTCCATCAAATATATCCTGAAGAGCATCACTCTCTCTCTGTTGCCATTCCATCATGGCCTGTAAAACACCAGGAAGCTCCAGTATCTTGACCAGAAGACGCTTTAGTGGAATACGCTGAAAGGTATCAGTCAGAGCAACTTGTGGCAGAGTCTCTCCGCTGTACAAAGGTTTGGTTATCGGAGAAACACTCCTCAATTGGCTGGATGAAGTTCCCAGAGTTAGTAAAATACCTAATCTGTTTATAGTCTGTCTCCAGACCCTCGAAAGGGTTAGCTGCATCTAAAAAGTCCTGCCTGAGCTCCTCTACCTGTGGGTTTTGATCATGCCCAAACTGACTGAAAAGCGACATGGTCTTTGTTTGTAGTCTGCTCACTAAATCTCCAATTAAACTTGAGGTTTGCTGAACCACAACATTTATATTTGTAAAGGTCTGGGAAGATTTTGATCTAAGATGAGCTATAAAATGGGCTACTCTCTCTGTGATTCCCTCTTGCTCTAGTTCGTCCCATTCATCATCATTATCTTCATCTTCCTCCATTTGTTCACCCTCAACTTGCCATACTAGCTCTTCAGCATTGAAAGTATTAGCAGCCTGATTTGGTACTTTAGATGGCTGGGCCAGGGCCTGGTTGTCGTTATGTTCTCCTTGCAAGTGCTTTCTGTAAGACTGAATGAAAGAAAATGTTCTGCTACAAACTCCCTCACAGCATTGGAAATAAGTGGATGAAGCGTTTATATTGTGTGCTACTCGTAAATGTGAAAAGAGAGACTTGGCATCACCAGGAATTAGCCTTTTGCATTTAAAGCATGTATACGCCATCTGCCTTGATGTTAGAACACTTAGTGATCACTTACAAATTCTCTGTAAAGTTTTGAGAACTTGAGCCTGGGGCCTATTTTGGGGATGAGGTTCCGGATTGTTTCGCCATCTAAAAGGTGAAATGCCTCCTCATCGATATCTTTATCTGAAAGTCAGAGACAGAAAACAAAAATACTTTTACAGTAATTTCAGTGCCACCCAGTGGCAGCTAACTCCAACACAGGACCAGGCTGGCAGGACCAGAGAACCAAGATGAAGAACAGAATAATGTGTGTGTGCATGCATGTGTGTTGAAACCCTATACAATACTGCTCTGTCATGGAAACATTTGAACGGTCAAGAAAGTAAAAATTCTCACCTTTAAAACTGTCTGTGAGCTCTGGCAATTGCCACTCAATAAGCTTTTCTGTGACAAAGCTGTCCATCAAGACTGGCCTGAAACAAAAGAGAAAGCAATGTGGAAATAAACACATCTGCAATTAATTAATGCCTCATGCCCAAGTACTCAGCCACGTGTGAACGATAGGCCAAGTATACTTGCTGACATAGCAGCCTAGAATATTTAGCACTGAATTCAGGTATAAAAAGCCTCACCACATGTCTGGCTTCCGCAGTCTACTGCTTAATTTAGTATAGGATGTTGTAAATTGATGCCCGAATCGCGGGACATTAGAGAGATGATGGAAATGTAGACCTCAAAATGGCGCAAAATGGCGCTAAATCTCAGTATGTAGCTAGCTAGCGAACCAGCTATGTCACTGCATTGAGAGGACAACAGCTTTATTACACACATATGGTTAATAAAGATATCAATCATATAACGTTACACAGCTATAGATAGTCTCCAGTTAATCTGGTATCATTACAACCCAAAACACGGTAAAATTAGCAATAACAGTAACGTTACTAGTACTGGCTAACTAGACCTAGCTACTAGCCAGAACCTTTGTAATACTCATAGACTTGGTCACTTTCGGTAGCATGCTTGAACGGTAATGATTTATGTGTCGTGTCGTGTGGCTTATTTATTAATAGAGGTTACCACATATTTTTACAAGGTTAGAGATGAACCGATTATAGAAATGAGTAGCTAAGTTGCAACTTGCGGTGGCTAGCTAGCTAGCTAGCTGATGACGCGACAGATAGCTGTGAAGAGCTATCTAATTTAGTTCCACAACGTTCACAGTGCATGGTTAACACGACGCAATAGGCACAATGGATGGGTTGAGATATAAATACTGTGCTAACAAAACGAGATCTTACCTTGAGTCAATGAAGTCTTTTCCGTGAAGAGGGTTTGTTAGACCGTGTTGACTGTGAACGTGGGACCATGTTGACTGTGAACGTGAACATGACCCTCTGACTGACTGGAACAAAAGGCATGTACGATAGTTCCCAGTGGGGGAGGGGTGTAGCTTTGCAGATCCCGGCGGAAACACCAAGCTCTCTGACCCAACACATGGGTTATGTCTCAGAAAATGTGCCCATAATTATTATAACTCACAAATTGTGTCAAAATTGGCTCAAAATTAAATCTCAATAACCCAAATAATGGTTATGCTCAGAGAATTAACCCATAATTTTAACCCAACACGATTAACCAATAAATTGGGTTATAGAATTGACCCATCTGTTTTTAGTGTGCAAGCATCAACTTTGCGCCTTAGCTCAGTGTCAGGCGTGCCGTGGACTCTCAGTTCATCATATAATTTCATGATGTCAAATTTCCTTTTTTCCAAATTGTCTGCAAGGTGTGCTAATTGATTATCTGTTTTGTCAGATTTTAGGTCTTGCCGTGTTTCACGTGCTTGGGCTTTCCACTGTTCATAAAGACTCAAAAGTCTCTTTTCCCGTTTGTTCTGTTCATCTTCACGGTAAACTAGCATTTTCCCCGTTGGGATTCACACTCTTTCTGACAGCCTAACTAAATCTGCATCATTATCTTCCTCATCAGCAAGATTTGTTTTGTTTTGCAATGTCCCCTTTTTTCTTGTCTGACAGCTTGTTCTGTTTCTGTTTTCTTGTCGCGCAAAATAGCACCAGATCCATCCATTCCTTTACTTTTTCCGTTGCTCCCTTTATCACAACCGCTTCAACTCAATGCTGCTCAGATCCCTTTTGTCCGTAAAAGTAGTCCTGTCCATCCATAAAAGTGTTCTTTTAGATCCGTAATGTACTTTTATTCATGGAAGTCGTCCTTTTCGTTGTAATCTCCGTTAAAGAGTAGACGGTTAGTTGTAATCTCCGTTAGAGAGCAGACAGTTGATTGCCGGTTGGAGAGGTGAATCTCTTACTGTAACGGATCCCCGTATATTGAGTGGCTTATAAACGTACTGATGGTATAATCACTGTTTTATTTATCCTTTTACACAGTGGCGGCCGGTGTGAACTACATTTGGGTGGGGGGGGGGGGGGGGGGGGGGGGGGGTGAAGGGGGGGGGGGGGGGGGGGCAAGCGGACAGCTGACCAAGCGAATACTGACTCGAGTCTCGACATAATGTTACCCCGTTTCCAACATTAAGTCGAGTTCATTCATACTACACTAGTACACGTATGATCAATCCAATAATGAACACATATATATCTTGTCATTTTAAACAAGTTACCATTCATTCATTCATCCATTATGCATCACCGGCGGCGAAATTAAATGTTATAGTTCAACAACAACAACACGCTGTGTTGAGAGAGCGAGAGAGAGAGAGCGAGAGAGAGAGAGCGAGAGAGAGAGAGAGAGAGAGAGAGAGACCGCATTAACTCACTTTGTTTAGTCCAGGAGGGCTTGATAAAGTGTATATGTCCACTGTCCCACTGTCCCAGACAGACTGTTGATGTATATCCACTGTCCAGACTGCATCCAGCTAGCCAAATAGCTTCTTGTTAGCCACCACAACACAAGTACTGTGATGATGAGCTGTGTCTTTGCCCATTTCCGCATCGAACAGCCTGCAAACTACCTGGCGTTCTATCAAATCAAATCAAATTAATTTATAAGGCCCGACAACACACGTTAATGTCCCCATGGGCCGTACAAGTCTTCTTTAAACAAGTCAAGAAGAAAACATAACAATAAGTCAAGAACAGAACAAGAACACCATAAGGTCCAACACATTTAGAATAAATGCAAATAAATGAAAGAATGCAAGCACTCCCAGACATACCCCACGCGAAGGTAAGGAAAAACTCACTAAAACCTAACAATAGGGAAAAATGCTCCACAGGCAGTGTGGAGGAGAGAAACCTTACAAGGGCCATTCAAGGGGGGATCTCCCTTCTTAGATGTCGGTGATAGTAGTGTTGCAGACTAACAGTTGGTAAGCATGCACTCAAGTGTGTAGTGAAACACAGATGAGTGCATGCAATAGCAACTGAACATTTTGAAAGATAGAGCTGATAGCGATAGCAACTGAACATTTTGAAAGAGGGTCGCGTCCTCCCCGTCTTAATCACAGGACATTCAACACTCCGGTCATTGCTCAGGGACAGCCGGAGACAGGGAGATAGAGGGCGGCGTAGAGAGGGTCGCGAACTCCCCGACATCATCGCGGGACGTCCGGCACTCCGGTCACCACTACGAGACCTCCGGAGACAGGAGGGCACGCAGAGAGGGTCGCCCTGCTCTAAGACAAACTCTAACCTTAACCAACTTTGAAAGAGTGCCTAAGCTTAACCGTCGAAAGAACTTGATCAGACAATCAGAGAGTGTCTCCGAGAAATGCGGCTAGAGCGTCTCCGAGAAATGCGGCTACGGAAAGTATAGACGCTGCTTGCTTAGATGATATAGATCGCTTGAAAACGCGCCCGGCTTCCATCATATTACATCATATTTCAACGCACAGTGCGTTACGTGCGTTGACCTATTTGATTGGCTGCAAGGATACAGCGATGAAACCAGTGCACGCCCTGCTGTGCGCGATATGTCTCGCCGTGGCCTGAGAGGTAGTTACTAGTCACTTCCTGTGAATGAAAAACTATAATTTATATTTGATATATTAACGTTATATTGTGCATTGGGAACAAAAACATACTTAAAATGAGTAAATATTATTCATTTTAAACATGTTTATTTTATTTCTAGGGCTCAAACAATATCGGCCGGCCGCCACTGCTTTTACATCGTATTACATTCCTTTTTAAAACAATAACATTCTCACCGTAAGAGATATGGCCTAATACGGGTCCATTAAAACTAGTTGCGTATTCCTTCTCTCGCAATGCACTGTCAAACTGTCAACAAAAGCCAGTGACAGCGACCGGAAAACACTGTTGCCTCGCAACATGGATTTACATAAATTAAAGTCACACACACAGGCTTCTATCAATTCTAATAACAAAAAAGTCCTGGATATTCATATTATATAATATAAATGTAAATGTAAATATTCCTAAACACAAATATTACACAGGTAATTACTCAAAAAAATATTATAAACCATACTTGGGGTTATTTACACTTAATTTCCGATACCGATATCAACCGATATCAACCGATACCGATATATGCAGGGTTTCCCCCACCAAAAATAGAATAATTTCAGGTAATTAACATTACATATCTCTTGTTGTGGAATTAACACAACATTATGCATACTTTTGACAATAAATAAAATCAGAATTTGTTCTTACTTGCTTGCCTGGGTAAATAAAGGTTATAGAAATGTAAAAAAAAAAAAAATAAAAAAAAAAGATTTGAAAACCGATACAGATATTTTCCGATACCACATTTTAATGCCGATATCGGCCGATAATATCGGTAGGCCGATAATATCGGACATCCCTAATCAGCATGCAATGCCGAACGTCTCAAGCTGTTTTGCAGACGCCTCATTTGCCTTATAAGGAGCATGCGAGGCGTGTCTGTATGCAAATTAATTGAGCGTGAACGCGCATTTCAGTTTAAGAACAGGTGGGATTCATCATTCAACACACCTGGGTTAGAACGGATTTGGACTTTAAGAACGGCTTGATGAATGTGGCGGTGGCTTTTCTTATTTTTCTCTCAACAGACAGGTAAGAAAGAATATAAGAAAAATAATAAGAGAGTATTGGTTAATGAGGCCCAATGATCCCCCCTCTGCGGGAATTCATACTCCTTAAACCCAATAATATATATTTTACACTGTCAGAACCACAGCTTCTTCTGCATAATATCTTACCTTATGACTTTCCCCCCGCATAGCGGAAAGCATGCTTTTTAAAAAACAACCGAAAAGCTCACTCTAAAGGTCCATTTTCTAACTTACTTAATAGAAACAACTCTACGAGCAGGGCAGCTCCCAATTTCCTTTGATATTTATCAAAAGTCCAGTTCTAACCTTACTTTCTAGAACAAGTCACAAACAAGCAAAGCAGCTGTCTCTTCCTCTGAGTCTTTCTGCTGGCACAAACAGGTCGCACATGGTGGCTGAACAGGTCACACGGTTATGTCAAAGCGCTAATCATATGAGCAACTGAACAGGTCATATAGACACTGAATGGCAATATGGACGGCAGGTCGTGCATGAACAACTGAAACAGGTCAACACCCCAGACTCACCGTCTCCATCCCGTAGAGCGGTCGGGTAACATGGTGTCATGCTTGCCATCCGTGGGAAAAACCAACTGGAACAGGTCATACAGACTAAAATGGAATTAACCCTTATAGAACAGAGCAGTGCCTTAAAAGATCTTTGAAGTCCAGTCCTCGCCTTACATTCAGGACTGTTGCTTGAAACTAAGTATTTAGTATGCTTGTAGGAACCCCGGATACATCATTTATCTCAAAGTCCAGTTCTAACTCCCTATTTCCTCAGTTACATAATTTATCTAAAGTCCAGTTCAAACTCCCTATTTCCTCAAATGCATCATTTATCTAAAGTCCAGTTCTAAAAAATACCTTGATTCCCTTTTCTCAAAGTACAAATAGAACAAGTCCCAAACAAACTCGCCATACCTTGGCTTGTGACAAAATCATCATTGTGACGCGTGCTGCCACATTGTAGTTGAACGCCAGACAGAGGTGGCTGCTCTTTGTCTCAGAATAAACAACCAAGCCGCCAAGTACCCACCTGGCTACCTGTCTTTGCATAACAATAGCTCAGGTCAATGTATCGTCGCAGCCAATGTAAATGGCTCAAGCTAATAAATTTGGCCTATCTGATCAGGGTCTTCAAATATGATGTCTGGGGGCGCATACAGACAGTGAAATGAGGGTGGACTGGCCATGCCTGCTTTGTAGATAATAAAGCTCTCTCTCTCTCTCTCTCTCTCTCTCTTTTGTATAAAAGTATTCTGTACTTCTGTATGACAACTATTAAAGAAACTTGAAACTTGAACTTGAAACTAGACATGGTCCAATGTATTGTTGCTCCTACAGTATATGTTGGTGTATGGTCCAATGTATTGTTGCTCCTACAGTATATGTTGGTGTAGACATGGTCCAATGTATTGTTGCTCCTACAGTATATGTTGGTGTAGACATGGTCCAATGTATTGTTGCTCCTACAGTATATGTTGGTGTAGACATGGTCCAATGTATTGTTGCTCCTACAGTATATGTTGGTGTAGACATGGTCCAATGTATTGTTGCTCCTACAGTATATGTTGGTGTAGACCATCAAATTAGCTGATGACACAGTAGTGGTGGGCCTGATCTCTGCCAACGACGAAAGGGCCTACCTGGAAGAGGTAGAGAACCTGTCACAGTGGTGTCAGGAGAACTGCCTCTCCCTGAACGTCAGCAAAACAAAAGAGATGATTGTGGACTTCAGGAGGTCGGGGGTCAAGGACTACAGCCCCCTCAGCATCGACGGGGCACCGGTTGAGAGAGTGAACAGTTTCAAGTACCTCGGAGCCCACATATCCGAGGATTTGACATGGACCACACACATTGACAGTGTTGTGAAGAAGGCACGACAACGCCTCTACTTCCTCAGGCGCCTAAGGAAGTTCCAAGTCAGTCAGAAGATCCTTAGGAACTTCTACTCATGTACAATAGAGAGCATCCTGACTGGCAACATCACCTCCTGGTTTGGGAATAGCACTGCACAAGACCGTAGCAGACTACAAAGAGTGACACGTTCAGCCGAACGCACAATTGGAGGGGGGCTTCCCACCCTCCAGAACATTTACAACAAGCGGTGCAAGGGGAAGGCTAAGAGAATTATTAAGGACTCGAGCCACCCGAACAACTGCCTCTTTGAACTGCTGCGGTCAGGCAAGCGATACCGGAGTCTTAAGGCGAGCACAGAAAGACTCAGAAGAAGCTTCTATCCCCAGGCCATCAGGCTGCTAAAACGAACAATAAACACTATGCAACAACCATCAAATGCACACAGCACACACACCCACACGCACACACTCACTTGAACAAACAACACACTGCAGCACCCACTCTCCACACTTTAGATCACACAAACACAATTTATATTGATAAAGGATTTGCACTACAACTCGTACACCTACTGTAAATTGTACCTAAATTGCACCTCATCCTATTTCTGCCTTGCACTATATAGTATTGTATATTAGTACACTACACAGTATTGTATATTATATGGTAACTCAGTTACGTCTACTCTGCATCGAACATTGTACATTAGAAGTAATTAGAAGTAAAAAAATTAGGTCACAGTGTTCAGTATAGACATATTATGTCTATACTGAACACTGTGACCTAATTTTTTTACTTCTAATTTACATGCTATACTATGTTATTTTATTTCATACTTATCTTGTCTTGCACAGTCTCTGAGGCGTAACAGTAAGAAGCATTTTGTATAAAAGTATTCTGTACTTCTGTATGACAACTATTAAAGAAACTTGAAACTTAAACTTGAAACTAGACATGGTCCAATGTATTGTTGCTCCTACAGTATATGTTGGTGTATGGTCCAATGTATTGTTGCTCCTACAGTATATGTTGGTGTAGACATGGTCCAATGTATTGTTGCTCCTACAGTATATGTTGGTGTAGACATGGTCCAATGTATTGTTGCTCCTACAGTATATGTTGGTGTATGGTCCAATGTATTGTTGCTCCTACAGTATATGTTGGTGTAGACATGGTCCAATGTATTGTTGCTCCTACAGTATATGTTGGTGTAGACATGGTCCAATGTATTGTTGCTCCTACAGTATAATATCGTAATCTACATGCACATTTTAGTTGATTTTATATTGAATCAATGTTAGACATCAATGTTTATTCAACCATAATCTAAATGGTACTCTACTTGTACATTTGTAACTTGTACATCTACTTGTAACTTGTAAAGTTAAGGAATCAATACTGATTAATGTACATTTTACATTAAAATATTGCTGCTGATATGTATACATCATAACATTACATGTTTTTTTCCTGCTGTTAAACACACTATTGTTAAATAAATAATAATACAATTCTTATATGACCATATATTATGTTGGTGTAGACATGGTCCAATGTATGCATCAAAGAGAGCATTACGGATGTGGTAACGTTGTTTCTGACCAGAGAGACAACGCTGAACTCTGTCTGTCTTCCGTTTGCTGTGTCTTTCCTTTCTCTCTGCCATGTCTGTCCTCTCTCTGCTGTGTCTGTCCTCTCTGTCATGTCTGTCCTCTCTCACTCTGCTGTGTCTGGCAGCGGTTTATTCTATAACAGGATACTGTAAACTAAGTAAACAGAACACACAGTAGTACTAGTAGTAGCACACACTGATTGCAATCTGTTTGCATAAAACATTATATAAAATCACATTCTGAGCCCAGATAGCAAAAAATGAGTGAATCAACGTTGAAATAGGGTTCAGCAGAAATATTGAATCTATGTTGAAGCCTGACATCTAAATTATATAGATCGTTGTCTATGACCCTAACGTTGAATCAACGTTAGGTGTCAACCATAGCTGATACTATATCAATGTTGATTCAACCATCATCTAAATGGTAATCTACATGCACATTTTAGTTGATTTTATATTGAATCAATGTTAGACATCAATGTTTATTCAACCATAATCTAAATGGTAATCTACATGCACATTTTAGTTGATTTTATATTGAATCAATGTTAGACATCAATGTTTATTCAACCATAATCTAAATGGTACTCCTACTTGTACATTTGTAACTTGTACATCTACTTGTAACTTGTAAAGTTAAGGAATCAATACTGATTAATGTACATTTTACATTAAAATATTGCTGCTGATATGTATACATCATAACATTACATGTTTTTTTCCTGCTGTTAAACACACTATTGTTAAATAAATAATAATACAATTCTTATATGACCATATTTCCAAAAATGTGTGAACAAAAATGACAACATGGCTTTAATATGAAAATTACTTTTTTCTAGGGTATCAGAACTTCCAGTGACTAAAACTTTTACAAAAAACAAATAACAGACCTTATAACAGGCTTTCATTAACAATATAGCCACTGCCAGAATAGTGACACACATATTGTGTGTGGTGAGCACACGCATTCATGCACAACGAAGACAAGATTGCAATCATTTTAACTATAAATTTATGAGCTCAAAGTATGAGCTCACTACTGACTGAAATGTCCAACAAAAAGCATCAATTGTCAAATAATATTGATCACATTAACTAGACTAGATGTTTGAGGAAATTAGAAAGGGAACAACAACTTAACCCTCGTGTCTGATCAGATTCGTATTTGTTTGATAACTTTGCAGTGATGAGCCAACATAATATGTGGCATAATCTTTTAATTATCTTGTATTTTTTTTTTTACTCTTCATAAATTGTTTATTCCACTTCAGCCCGATCATAACCACCACATATTATTTTTTTTGTCATATTTAACAACTCTTTTCAGAAAAGTGGGAGTATTTCATTACAAAAATAATATAAAAAATTGTTATGATCAGGGCTGAAGTTGAATAAAATATTTATGGAAAAGAAAGTGGGAAATTATTTCAACATAATCTTTTTATGGAGTTTTTCAATTTAGTCCCCTAATAAGAGTATAATACTTTAGTTTTCAGACACAAGGGTTAAATATAAACAATGGCATAGGATTTGAATTTAAACACAGTGGAGCTTAGATGATCTACAGTTGTCCACGACTTATCCTCCAAGGCATCTGCTATATAATAATCTTCAGATTTAATTAAGTGTTATTAGTAGGTTACAGCAGTAAGCATTAGTTTGCTCAGTCAATTATGGCCAATTCGTTTTATATTGTTTAATACAGTTAAATAAATAGATAAATGAAAAGCAAATGTTTTTGGATTACCCCCCCCCCCCCCCCCCCCCCCACTGTACCGAAAATAATACCGAACCGTGTCTTCAAAACCGAGGTACGTACCGAACCGTGGATTTTGTGTACCGTTACACCCCTAATGTTTCTATAACTCTCTCCCATATAACTCTCTCCCATACCCTTAACACCAACCGCTGAAGTGCCCTTGAGCAAGGCACTAAACCCCCAACTGCTCCAGTGGAGTTGCTCAGTGGCCAACAGTGTCAGACTGTGGTTGTACTGGGGCCTAACAAAATTAATAGTTGGTTTCAGGTTGGTTGTCAGTTTGGCCATGGGTAGGTAGGGAATTTATTTTATTTTATTTTTTTATTTTATTATTTCCCACGGCGACTATGGATAGGGAATTTCTTTATTTAATTAAAATGTTCACAACAACATGGATGCATGTACTCTGCCAGCATGTTTAATATCCATAATACTAAATGTAAGATTTCTATGAAACTTTATTAAAAAAAAAAAAAAAAAACGTTTTTTTTTTTTTTTTATAATTTTTTCTAAAAACTCATAAAATATATTGGGTCGCACCTAAATCGGCAGGGTCGGTCGGCAACCTGAAACCAACTATTAATTTTGTTAGGCCTGGGCAGCTCCCAGGTGTGAATGGAACTCTGTGAATGTGAAGCAGGGCGTAGCTGAAAAAGAGCATCTGTGCTCAGCGAACCTACCCTGGGTAAATAAAGGTTAAAATTAAAAATAAAAAAAATAAACACTGCAAGAACAGGCTGAAGCATAAGTCATTCAAGTAGATGCCGTCCATGGAAGAACAGTGTCCAGGGTAATTCCTTGTACTGTATGCACCAGGGAAACAGTGTGCTGGGGTACCCCAAGTTTGACTCTGGTTCGCTTGACAATTAAGTTTGGGTCACTTCGGTTCCAAGAACAGGCTGAAGCAGCATATTCAAGTAGATGCCGTCCATGGAAGAACAGTGTCCATCAGGGTAATTCCTTGTACTGTATGAACCAGGGAAACAGTGTGTGCTGTGCTGGGGTACCCTAAGTTTGACTCTGGTTCGCTTGACAATTAAGTTTGGGTCACTTCGGTTCCAAGAACAGGCTGAAGCAGCATAAGTCATTCAAGTAGATGCCAGGGTAATTCCTTGTACTGTATGAACCAGGGAAACAGTGTGTGCTGTGCTGTGCTGTGCTGGGGTACCCTAAGTTTGACTCTGGTTCGCTTGACAATTAAGTTTGGGTCACTTCGGTTCCAAGAACAGGCTGAAGCAGCATAAGTCATTCAAGTAGATGCCAGGGTAATTCCTTGTACTGTATGAACCAGGGAAACAGTGTGTGCTGTGCTGTGCTGTGCTGGGGTACCCCAAGTTTGACTCTGGTTCGCTTGACTTAAGTTTGGGTCACTTCGGTTCCTTGAGATGCCTCCCTCCCGGTCTGGCGCATAACGAAGCCACTTCTTGACAGTTTCGCTGTAGTCCTGGTCGGTCAGCTTGGGGTCAAACTGTCGAGCAGCAGCTGATAGACACAAAAATAAAAAAGTGAGGAAGAGAGGTGGGTGAGATGATGTACGATGATAAGAGCACCCCTCACTTCACACGAGTGCGATTTTTTTTAATCACTCAATTACTCACTCTGTAGGTCTACAGTAACAAGCTACAGTCAGCATCCTGTTAGACTGGACAGGAAAGAGAATTAAGCAATCGCCTAGCCTGACACCATCTAGGCAATACAATGTGTATCCATGCACTTCTAGATCTATCACAGTGTTTAGAGGGTCTATCACACCCTCTAAACACTGCTAGACCCTCTAAACACTGTGACAGACCCTCTAAACACTGATAAACCCTCTAAAGACTGTGATAGACCCGACAAACACTGTGATAGACCCTCTAAACACTGCTAGACCCTCTAAACACTGTGATAGACCCTCTAAACACTGCTAGACCCTCTAAACACTGTGACAGACCCTCTAAACACTGATAGACCCTCTAAAGACTGTGATAGACCCGACAAACACTGTGATAGACCCTCTAAACACTGTGATAGACCCTCTAAACACTGTGATAGACCCTCAAAACACTGTGATAGACCCGACAAACACTGTGATAGATCTATCACAGTGTTTAGAGGGTCTATCACAGTGTTTGTCGGGTCTATCACAGTGTTTGTCGGGTCTATCACAGTGTTTAGAGGGTCTGTCAGTGTTTAGAGGGTCTGTCCCAGTGTTTAGAGGGTCTATCAGTGTTTAGAGGGTGTGATAGACCCTCTAAACACTGTAATAGACCCTACAAACACTGTGATAGACCCTACAAACACTGTGATAGGTCCTCTAAACACTGATAGACCCTCTAAACACTGTGATAGACCCTCTAAACACTGATAGATCTATCAGTGTTTACAGTGTTTGTCGGGTCTATCACAGTGTTTAGAGGGTCTGTCAGTGTTTAGAGGGTCTATCAGTGTTTAGAGGGTCTATCACAGTCTTTAGAGGGTCTATCAGTGTTTAGAGGGTCTATCACAGTGTTTAGAGGGTCTGTCACAGTGTTTAGACGGTCTGATACAGTGTTTAGAGGGTCTGTCACAGTGTTTAGAGGGTCTATCAGTGTTTAGAGGGTGTGATAGACCCTCTAAACACTGTGATAGACCCTCTAAACACTGTGATAGACCCTCTAAACACTGTGATAGACCCTCTAAACACTGTGATAGACCCTCTAAACACTGTGACAGACCCTCTAAACACTGATAGACCCTCTAAACACTGTGATAGACCCGACAAACACTGTGATAGACCCGACAAACACTGTGATAGACCCTCTAAACACTGTGATAGACCCTCTAAACACTGTGATAGACCCTCAAAACACTGTGATAGACCCGACAAACACTGTGATAGATCTATCACAGTGTTTAGAGGGTCTATCACAGTGTTTGTCGGGTCTATCACAGTGTTTGTCGGGTCTATCACAGTGTTTAGAGGGTCTGTCAGTGTTTAGAGGGTCTGTCCCAGTGTTTAGAGGGTCTATCAGTGTTTAGAGGGTGTGATAGAACCTCTAAACACTGTAATAGACCCTACAAACACTGTGATAGACCCTCTAAACACTGATAGACCCTCTAAACACTGTGATAGACCCTCTAAACACTGATAGATCTATCAGTGTTTACAGTGTTTGTCGGGTCTATCACAGTGTTTAGAGGGTCTGTCAGTGTTTAGAGGGTCTATCAGTGTTTAGAGGGTCTATCACAGTCTTTAGAGGGTCTATCACAGTCTTTAGAGGGTCTATCAGTGTTTAGAGGGTCTATCACAGTGTTTAGAGGGTCTGTCACAGTGTTTAGACGGTCTGATACAGTGTTTAGAGGGTCTGTCACAGTGTTTAGAGGGTCTATCAGTGTTTAGAGGGTGTGATAGACCCTCTAAACACTGTGATAGACCCGACAAACACTGTGATAGACCCTCTAAACACTGTGATAGACCCTCTAAACACTGTGATAGACCCTCAAAACACTGTGATAGACCCGACAAACACTGTGATAGATCTATCACAGTGTTTAGAGGGTCTATCACAGTGTTTGTCGGGTCTATCACAGTGTTTGTCGGGTCTATCACAGTGTTTAGAGGGTCTGTCAGTGTTTAGAGGGTCTGTCCCAGTGTTTAGAGGGTCTATCAGTGTTTAGAGGGTGTGATAGACCCTCTAAACACTGTAATAGACCCTACAAAAACTGTGATAGACCCTCTAAACACTGATAGACCCTCTAAACACTGTGATAGACCCTCTAAACACTGATAGATATATCAGTGTTTACAGTGTTTGTCGGGTCTATCACAGTGTTTAGAGGGTCTGTCAGTGTTTAGAGGGTCTATCAGTGTTTAGAGGGTCTATCACAGTCTTTAGAGGGTCTATCAGTGTTTAGAGGGTATATCACAGTGTTTAGAGGGTCTGTCACAGTGTTTAGACGGTCTGATACAGTGTTTAGAGGGTCTGTCACAGTGTTTAGAGGGTCTATCATAGTGTTTAGAGGGTCTATCAGTGTTTAGAGGGTCTGTCACAGTGTTTAGAGGGTCTGTCCCAGTGTTTATAGGGTCTATCAGTGTTTAGAGGGTGTGATAGACCCTCTAAACACTGTAATAGACCCTACAAACACTGTGATAGACCCTACAAACACTGTGATAGACCCTCTAAACACTGATAGACCCTCTAAACACTGTGATAGACCCTCTAAACACTGTGATAGATCTATCACAGTGTTTACAGTGTTTGTCGGGTCTATCACAGTGTTTAGAGGGTCTATCACAGTGTTTGTAGGGTTTGTAATCACTCGTTTAGCATTTCAAATATTTTAATATTTAAATAAATAAAAATAAATCAACTCCGAGCAGCAGTTTCTCCGTAGGCTCCTTGAAGTACACCATAAGGAGTGTTCTTCGAAGCCTCTGGATCATATCTGGCCAGAACTTCCCTGATCTCCGGGTTGTCCAGTTTCTGGCAGAACTGCAGGATGGTCCGTCCTCTCTGACCCAGGGCATCTTGGATCTTTTGAAGGGCATCGGTGTCTGTCAGGAGGCCAAAGTGGGAGAAACAATTAGATCTGAAATTAGTTTCAAAACGGTTGCACTGTGGGGAAAATTTAAAAGTACAGTAGATTACAGTAGATTATTATCTGTTCTTATGCATGCCTGGTGATACTAAATCCAAATTGAACTCAGGCATTTGAAAGATAATATATATATAAATGTGCGAATTGGCTATAATAAGGTCATTTATAAGCATCATATTCTATAATAATATTTCAAATTGCATTGGTCCGGATGGGAGAATTCAGTACTGCATCTACAGAACCTTCGGTTTAATCATCTTCCCTTTATTAATTTCCTTCGATTTTTTTTACACATGTCCTCAAGAGGGGACTGAACGAGATCAGTGGCAGTTTTTAATGTTTGGTCATTATTAGCATGGTGTTATTCACTGTCAAAGATGCAAAGAAACATCATAATTCATATTCTCATTTGTTTCATCACAATTTAAGCAAGCCTAGTAATAGACACAATATTTCTGACAATGTGAATACATTCCCTGAGGTCCATAGATGTCCCTAGATACCAATAATATGCAAATGGACCTTTCGATTTTGATTACTATTATTGTGAAATAATAATTAAATGTGAAATATTGCTATGTTATTGTGAGATTACAAAATCTGATGTGATATTACAGAGGATTTTGATTACAGTATTTTATTGTGAAATAATAATTAAATTATGTGAAATCAAAGGATACTGTATGAATGTCACTGTAATATGACACTCATAGCAGAATTAGTTATCAATAACCTACCTGTATAAATGTTAAAAGTTGTTGCAAATATTTTTTTCCCCTCATAAATATACCACTATATACATTAATTTCTTATATTAGTTTTAAAATGACCATTTAACAGTTTAACAGTGCTCTGAAAATGCTCTGAGAACATGCGGTCATCATTCACTGTTTTAAGCACAAACACATTAGGGAGGGAGGGAGAGAGACAGGCCCGGTTTACCATGACTTTTTAGCAAGCAAGGTAGCAGCAATGCTAAGCTAACTGATTGTGCCAGTGTATCCTGTTAAAGAATACATCATAAGCCACATTTTGAAACGTTACTGACGTTAGCCTACATAAAATGTATAACAGTATATACAACAGGTGGATATCACTAAACACCAAAATCAAGAAACATTCATCATAGCTAACTGCTAACGCTACTAGCTAAATTAGCTTCAGCTAGCAGGCATGAATAACGGTTAATATAATATTCTCTACCATGTAAAAACGAACACGGCACTACTCCGCTGGCGTTTGCAATCGAAAGAATACATACAACATACTCCCATAATCTAATCATCATACATTTCACATCTCTTCCCCTTGTTACACAAACATACAATATCAATACAAATACAAACATTTGAACACAATGCCAAATATTTCCTCACCCGTTATCCATCCCCAGAGCGAATGAAAAGAAAAAACAGCGATCCGCGTTGTAACGCGCATGCGCAGAAGCGCAAACGCACAGCAACCGATGTACACCGCGACAACGTACAACTATTATCACAAAACACTCAGTTTCGTCCTAATACAATGCCATGACATCCACCGCGTCCTCTAATACTTCCTAACCATCATTTTCAAAACTCTAATCATAACACATGTCGCCCGCAAACTCACAAAACAGTCGCACGCAAGCTAACAGCCTAGCCAGCCTCATGCTCCCCTTCTTAGGTCCCACAATATGACGTCATCAACCCGCGACTGCTTCTCCATAACAACATCGTCTTACACTTATTACCGCATTAAATATAACCATTAATACGGCCACAATCACACCAACGAACCACTCGACTCGCTTCTTAACAACAATATCTTCCACAGTGTTTCGTCAAATCTCTCACCTCGCCGCCTTAACGTCCCTAGATTTACCGCGGCTCTTCCACAGAGCTAAGCTAGTTAGCCCCAACTCCCAATATGACTCCAGTGCTTGCACATTGTATCTACCGCTTGTTACATTACTTCTTTCAATAGTTTCGCCGCACTCATTTTCACCGCGCTTAAGAGCGTTAGCCTACATAAAATGTATAACAATATATACAACAGGTGGATATCACTAAACACCAAAATCAAGAAACATTCATCATAGCTAACTGCTAACGCTACTAGCTAAATTAGCTTCAGCTAGCAGGCATGAATAACGGTTAATATAATATTCTCTACCATGTAAAAACGAACACGGCACTACTCCGCTGGCGTTTGCAATCGAAAGCATACATACAACATACAACATACAACATACAACATAATCGACATTATTGCCATGCAGTACTCACCGATGCAGAGAGACATGAGGTAGCAGCCAGGAAGCTGCCGCACAGGTGCATTCTGGGAGGCGGGGCAGCACAAGTGCAGTGCAGTCTGGGTGATGAGACAATGACGACAGCATACGTTGAGCAGCATCCGTTGATTCAACATTTATTAGATATTGGCATTTCAATCATTAAAATGCAACCACAAAACAATATTGATTCAATGATATGTTTTCAACATTAGTCAATTGCTTTAGCGGTTAATGGGTGATTCAACATCAATCGTCGACCTTAACCAAAAATCAAGCATTGTGACCATAAATCAACATTGAATTAACACCTTTTGCTATCTGGGAGGTCAGTGTTAAAGTGCCACATGGAAGAGGTCTGGTTAGTGGTTAGAGTTAGAGGTGGTCTAGGTCTGGTTAGGGTAACTTAGGGGTAGTTAAGCATTCATTATAATTTATTATTATTATTTAGATAGATGGATGTAAAGGGCTAGACCAACTCTTAACCCCTATCCGGACCTAGACCACCTCTAAGTCACAACCCTAACTTAGGGGTTAGAGGTGGTCTAGGTCTGGTTAGGGGTTAGAGTTAGAGGTGGTCTAGGTCTGGTTATACTGATCCGATACCAGTGCATACATAAATAAAATATTTATATATAAATGTTACACCCGCTAAGTTCCTAGCTTTAAGAAAGACACAAGAGTGTAGGTTAATTTAACCATAATATTTATTACATAAAAAGGGGTGGACAAAGTTACTATAAGCCCACTTCAACCTCATGCTCAGGAACCCCAATCAGTCTTGACCGGGCAGGGTTTTATTCACAGCAACCTGGTGATACTTCACACAATGAAGGAGAGTAATATCAATTGTCAATAAATAGCACTTCATACGATATCGATTGTCAATAAATAGCACTTCACACAATGAAGGAAACTTTATCACACATCAATAAATACCATGTCAAGAACTGTATAAAAAGGGATATCAAACTTCTCACAATGAAGTAAACAGATATCATACCACTCGTGATTCAACTTGTGCAAACTGTGCATAACCACGGCATCCATATGATAATGGCACACTAAGCCTGCCCGTGTTCACGTCTGAGAGAGGTACCTTGTACATGGGTTGGTGTTATGGTGGGGGGGAAACGGACACACAAATAAACAAACAAACATAGGTAAAGAAAACGAATCCGGCCCAAGGGCAAGACCCAATTCTTTTTGCCCGTCTACCGGCCCACTGGCCCGGGCGGATTAGACATATTTATATAACTACCAAACAATAACTAAAAGTGTTTCACGACAAGAGCAGCTGGACCACTGGTGCTCTGCCGGGAAACAAACACAACAGTATTAAAACACTTTATTATTAAAACAATAACACACATAATTATTAGACAACATTACATGCTAAAACAGTTCTACATTTAAAATACCTGTTCCCGTCGGTGGTCCTATTATCCTACCGACTACTTTCAATCCCGCTGGGAACCAGGCAAATGATCTGGAACAAACACTCCATGTCACACATATTGCCGCGCACATTAAAACCCGCTATTCCTATACCATAATACTACCACTGCCTACCTTAGCGTGTAATGCTTGTTCCTGCATTCTGGAGTGAGGTGTGCACCTGCCTCACTGCACCGGCCGCAACAAACATTTCCAACTAACGTTCCTCCCGCAGGTACAGCCCCCTATAACGGAACCTGGCTCATTGAGGCCCCTCCTCCTTTTTCATTAATGCCACCTGCCACATATATATATTATATAAATTATAAAACTTTTTTTCTTTTCTTTTTTACAGCTACTGTTATATACTGTTTTTTAGTAATAACTAGAAAGTAATGGTATTTATTCAACAACAGGTGATTGTATAGATTAGTATTAGTATCATTAAATGACAACTATGCTCAACTATGCTTCACCCACGGAAAGGTTGTTGGGACATTGGTTCCACACGGACGTTAAACGTTGTTGCGCACTTCCTATCCAGACGCTTCGGTTCAGTTAGCTCCTAGCAGAGGCACTGTTGTGATTTTTAATGCAAAATAAATATTCAACATTCTCTTTTGAGACTCCGCCTCAGACTCTTATCATTTGGCACTAAAAGCTAAACATTGTCACCGGTATGGCTGTCTGCATTATGTCATTAATTGTGTGTGAGAGGTCGATCAGTTAGCCACATTAGCGTGAGCTAGCTTAGCCACTAGCTAACGCGATCTAGATGGAAATACAAACAATAGAGAGAGAATACAGAGGCACAACCTGTCAAACCTTATAAGGAAAGTTTGATTGATTGTAACCACGCCCCCTTTTGAGATGATTTATGACCCATAAGTCCCGCCCCCTTATCTGATTGGTTGAGGATTCAAGGAGGCGGGACATCCGGTTTCGAGGGGAGGGACATCCGGTTTTAGGAGGGGAGGAACATCTGGTTACGGAAGGGGAGGAGTTTTCAGAATTTTTTTCTAAATAAAGTTTTACATTTTTTTTTTCAAAATAAAAGTTCTTCAAAATAAAAGATTCAAAAATAAGTTTTTTTTATTGTCAGAAATAAAAGATTCAATTTTTTTTTTTTTTCAGATTGTATTTGTGTATTCCAAGGTTTTCAGATTAAACATTTCACAATATGTATTTGTGTATTCCAAGGTTTTCAGATTAAACATTTCACAATATGTATTGCTGTATCTTAAGAATATAGTTTCACAATAAGTATTCCAAGGTCTTAAGAAAAATACAATATCTTCACAATAAATGTATGTGGACATAAACATTTCAAATGTGTGTGGTTTAAGTTACAGAATTAAGAATATGTGTATATCTTCAGAATAAATGTATGTGTGCACTGTAAACCCGAATAAGTTTCCAGAACTTAAAAAAATTGAGGCCATCCCATGCCTCAATTTTTTTAAGTTGATAAACTCAAATGTTTTCAGTTGGCTAAGACTTACAATTCTCAGTTAAGGCAACTCAAATATGGTCTGTTACTGTGACTTAAGGTTCTCAGTTAAGTCAAATCAAATATGGTCAGTTACTCTGACTTACAGTTCTCAAGTGGAGTCAACTCAAATATGTTCAGTTACTGTGACTTACAGTTCTCAGTTAAGGCAATTCAAATATATTCAGTTACTGTGACTTAAGGTTCTCAAGTGGTGTCAACTCAAATATGTTCAGTTACTGTGACTTACAGTTCTCAGTTAAGGCAATTCAAATATATTCAGTTACTGTGACTTAAGGTTCTCAAGTGGTGTCAACTCAAATATGTGCAGTTACTGTGACTTACAGTTCTCAGTTAAGGCAATTCAAATATATTCAGTTACTGTGACTTAGGGTTCTCAAGTGGTGTCAACTCAAATATGTTCAGTTACTGTGACTTACAGTTCTCAGTTAAGGCAATTCAAATATATTCAGTTACTGTGACTTAAGGTTCTCAAGTGGTGTCAACTCAAATATGTTCAGTTACTGTGACTTACAGTTCTCAGTTAAGGCAGTTCAAATATGTTCAGTTACTGTGACTTAAGGTTCTCAAGTGGTGTCAACTCAAATATGTTCAGTTACTGTGACTTACAGTTCTCAGTTAAGGCAATGCAAATATATTCAGTTACTGTGACTTAAGGTTCTCAAGTAGTGTCAACTCAAATATGTTCAGTTACTGTGACTCACAGTTCTCAGTTAAGGCAGTTCAAATATGTTCAGTTACTGTGACTTAAGGTTCTCAAGTGGTGTCAACTCAAATATGTTCAGTTACTGTGACTTACAGTTCTCAGTTAAGGCAGTTCAAATATGTTCAGTTACTGTGACTTAAGGTTCTCAAGTGGAGGCAACTCAAATATGTTCAGTTACTGTGACTTAAGGTTCAACCTTAAATCCATGTGATTAAGTTAACAGAACTCAACGACATTGAGGCCATCCCATGCCTCATTTCTTTTAAGTTAATCAACTCAAATTTTTAAGTTAATCAACTCAAATATTTGCAGTTACTATAACTTAAGGTTCAGTTTTAAAATCCATGTGAAAAAGTTAACAGAAAAATAACTACACAAGCACATTATATCAACTTCAAACAACTCTTTTATTTTTTTCTATTCAAAGAGTATAAAAGAGTATACATATATAATCTGTATGTTAGCAATGTACAATAACACTGTAAACACCGTACACTGTTTTTGGACTATATATGTTAACAATACCGACCAGGTATTAGTGCCTTGCAAAGTGCAGATATGAAGTTTTCCCCTTTTTTTTATGCATTTAGGAGGTTTTGTTCTTCATCGAAACTATTTATCTTACAAAAACATTGTGTTACAACTTCAAACTCTTTATATTTATTTCTATTCAAAGAGTATACATCTATTTATCTTACAAAAACATTGTGTTGCCCTCTACAACATTATGGCAATGTTAAAATTGAAAATATATATATATAGAAAATATATATAGAAAATAAATACATGCATGTTATAACATGTACATACAATGTAATGTATATTACACATTTAATCCCTCTGGTCACAATAGTGTAATAATGTTTGTTATAAGGCTCTGAAAATGTTACTGAATGATGTATCAATGTATTTCCAGCAAATGTTGAAATAATAAAGGGTCTCAATATGTGCAGTGCACATGACCAGAGCCGTTTACATCCTGGCTGAATTACTCAAATTTGTATAGTGTGGTCATAGAATGAGCAAACATGTTGACGGCAACTATTGTGACCGTTGGGATAACACAGTGTATCTATGTACAGTACAGAATAAAATGTATAGATTATCTGAAAATTGTCAATCCGCTTGGCACATGTAAAATTCACAAACGTTGTGCTGTATATTGGGTCCTGCCAATGTGGAACCAAAATACCAACCCACATTACATGCTATACAGCTGGCAATACTGTTAATAGTGCACATACCTACATATGGAAATGCAGCTGCATGTATTTGCTCCATGATGTATCATGGAACAAGATGGTGTTTTCATTGAAAGAGTTAGTCAGAATGTCAGAGGCACCATCCGTCATTTAGAGCAGGCTATGTTTGCAGAATGATAACTAGAACACTACAGTACTCTGTACTAAGAACACTATACAGTACACTAACTATACTGCCCTGTCAAGGCAGACCGCAGTAACTTTCAAACAGTGAAACTGAGAAAAATGGCTTTAAAGTTTTTTGACTTGCCATCCAAAATGTGTTATAGGTAGATAGATGATAGTACCCAGATTTAACATGTATTAATGAAGTAATCTTTAGGCATACAAAAATATGACGTAGTTATTTTAATTAACCCCAAAAAAGCAGATACTGCACTCTGCTGCACGATTTCCTTAAATAATTATACAGGTAATGTACAGGCAAAGTGCAGTAACTTCAAATGCAATGTTGTTTTCCCTCCAGCTTTCATAACTTCACCTAGCCATTTTATTTGGATCATCATCATTCCAATATATTCAGGTATTAAATTTCATTTTCAAAATGGCTAGGTTAAGTTATGAAAGCTGGAGGGAAAACAACATTGTATTTGAAGTTACTGCACTTTGCCTGTACATTACCTGTATAATTATTTAAGGAAATCGTGCAGCAGAGTGCAATATCTGCTTTTTTGGGGTTAATTAAAATAATTATGTCATATTTTTGTATGCCTAAAGATTACTTCATTAATACATGTTAAATCTGGGTACTATCATCTATTTACCTATAACACATTTTGGATGGCAAGTCAAAACACTTTAAAGCCATTTTTCACTGTTTGGAAGTTACTGCGGTCTGCCTGGGTTTTGAGTGTGATTTTGTAGTTACTGCAGTTTTTAAAACCCCATATCTCCAAAACTGAGCGACATTAACATCTGAAACTTGGTCACAAGATAAAACATTTATTGACAAGGTCAATTTCACTCATAACTAAATTTTTACTTTTTTCAAGTTACTGCGGTTAGCCCTTGACAGGGCAGTATACTACTGCCTACAAGGTCTCAAGGATACAGTCCCACTCTCAGCATACAAGATCGATGGTCTGCTGCTGCTGACTCCCAAGCGATTCATTCAAGTGAAACGGAACTGAGTCCAGCTAATGGTGAATAGTTATTTTATTAATCAATTATTGTGTCTTTATTCACTCTAGTTGTGTAATTGACCAGTTCATATTCTGTATAAGTTCATATTCTGTATATGTTAATAATAACGCTTCTGTGTTGCGTTTATGGCTCCTGGTATATCGCCTTGTACTCTGTACTGAGAACACTAACTCTACCACTGCCTACAAGCAATGGAAGCAGTCAGAGCAGAGTGGCATTTATGCCCATTGCCTCCTATTGTTCCTCGAGAAACAAACGTTTGGGACTTGGATGTTGCCTTTGAGATTCTGATAAACTCTTTCAACTCTAAAACTTACTTGGATGAAATTACAATAATGCCAGCTATAGACGGTTAAGAAAATTCGAACTGTAAAACTCTCAAATGTAAACATATTACATAAAAAATAAAGAACAAGGTACATTGAGTAGTTTGGACCTATTGGCTGAACATCTGCAAAGTAGTACAGCAACTTTTGAAGGTATTATTTTGACATGACAAGACATTTCAGATGAGTTTCTATAGACACACTTTTGAGGTGTTGGTAAGTGCTTTGGGGTAGTGCATAGATTAGTCCAAACATTACAGGAAGGAATCACCAAATCTGGGGAAGCTGATCATGATATGACTTTCAATGACAATAGAGATTGTCACAGGCTGGTAGTGAACTGGACTTGTGTCATGATCACTGATTACAGTAAGGAATAGAAACTCATCTGAAAGAAGGATGTGGGGTGAGGTATTCATTTCCTTGTCATGTCAAAATAATACCTTCAAAAGTTTAATGCAAGAGCGGTCAGGTGACGTAGCAGAGATTGCATTCGTCACCAACGCTGGAGACACTGGATTCGCGTGTTCGAATCCAACTCCCTGCGTTGTCACCAGCTTGGCTGGCCGTTCACACTAATACAATTCGGCAGTATTAGGGGGTGGGGAAGCTGGCGGGTGGGAATCTGGCGTTGTGGACAGCGACGCCTACAGGTCAGGTCTCAGCGCTTGCTAAGCGGGGCAGGACTTGGTGGAGATAGCGTGCCCTCCCACGTGTTACACTTCACCAATGAGAGCCTTCGCTGCCAAGTGAAAAGACGTCACTGGCTGTCGGCGCACGTCTCGGGGGAAGCGTGCGATCGACTCGGGACGCCCTTATACCGACTCGTAGGAGAACATGCATACAGCACCAGGTAGGGGGGGGGGGGGGGGGGGGGGAATTCAACGACTAATTGGGACGGGGAGAAAATCCATTGAAAAATCAGAAGAAAAAAAAATTATTGCATCATCAAGTCATTCTTGAGAGTCTGCAACCTGGGCAACAGTTTACCAGCTTCTAGACCTAGTAAAATCTTCTGAATGAATTCAAAAGTGTTGGTAAGTCCCTTGGGGTAGCTGAGGTGTAGTGCATAGATTAGTCCAAACATTACCAGGAAGGAATCACCAATCAGAGATTGTCACAGGCTGGTAGTGAACTGGACTTGTGTCATGCATGGTCACTGATGACAGTAAGGAGGGCCACTGCAACACCCTGAAGCTCTGGCTCATCAGGCGTGTCCTGAAGGAATGAAAGAGACATAATAATCACAAATAAATCCATGGTTTCTACAAAGTGCAGCACAAAGCTAAGTATATGGAGTTTTGTTTGTAAGTTGTTTATATTTTAGTTAGAATTTTTTTTTTGGTGAGAAGGTTATTTTTATTTAACCAGGTTAGTCCCGTCGAGATCAAATATCTCTTTCACAAGGGAGACCTGGAAGGAAGGAAGACTGATACTTAGCATTTTGATTAACTGTTCACTTAATATACAGTTGTACTGTAAATAATTTTCACTCGGACTCACTGTGCAGGTTTTGAAAAATCCAGCGACTTCCTCATGCAGATACACAGGCAGGGCATGGAGAACAGTGGTACGCCTGGTGTGAACATCATGGATTTCCTATTAAGATGTAAGATTAAGAAGAAGAAAAATAATTGTATTATATGGAAATGTTTACTGAACAAAGCGGATTTTAAACAGTCCAATCAGATATGTCCACAAATAACATGTTCACATCTTTAATGCAATCAGTAAAATGGCAAACACAATGGTGGACTAATTGTAAAATTCAAAAGCTCATTTGAATCATTGAACCTGTTCAATGTTACAGAGGTTCGACCTATGACATGTATAATAATCTATTCACCTGTTCATCGTGGATTTTTAAAATGTGAGCCAAAGCATCTGCTGTGTTCCCAGTTTTGGGCGCCTTCTGTCTGAATAACGTCATCAGTCGAGGAAGATGGCGGTCAAGCTTAGCGTAGAATGTGTTGGGCAGGTTCTGGTTGGTAATCAGCTGGAACTCTGCATACACCTATATTTAAAAACAGCAGGACAATATAGTATATCAACATCAATTAGTCACTTCAACTTGGTGGATCTCTTACTTTGTTTGGTTTGGGCTTCAGAGCATGACGGCGGGATTTCTGGTCAACCATGTCATTACATGCTTTGCGGAATCGGTCGCTGATGACTAGCTCGCGGGGGCGCACAGAACACACACGCAGATGCGCCGCTAGAGTATATAAACCAGGCTTAGGAATCACAAGTTTCACTTTAAAACACACAGAATGTGCCAAATGTTAACACAGGAAAGAGAGAGCTGATCTACATTACCTCAGACTCCATTTTGAGAGCAGGCCAGAGGTCCATGAGCTCTTTCACTGGTGGGCTGGACTTCACTATGGTCTGTCGGCGCAGGGCAAATGTGGTCTGCATCAGCTTGACAAGAGACCTAAAGCACGACATCTTAGAAAAGCTTGCATCTACAATGTATGCTTTCAAGGCTTATCTAAGTGATGAAGAGATAGCAGTGGCTTCTGCGGCTCTTGTCGCCAAACATCCCTGCTTGAAGGAAGCAGGATCTGAGACCGGCTGCAATGGATGGAAGAACAGCATCAAATTCAAGATGGGCAATTTCAGGAACAAGCTGAGACGGGCAGGATGTGAGGAGGTCACTGTAAATGCTGGAAGAAGAGGTAGAAGCAATCCTGATGGCGAACCTTCACATTCCAACATTAAAAGACCCAAGCGAGCAGAAGTAAACTTCCTACCCAACTATCCCCAAGGAGAGGATTCCTTGAGGCTTGAGCAGTTGAGGCAGACAATTGCTGAAGAAGTCAAGAAGACTGAGAAGAACCTGCCCCTCAAAGGTGTCTCTTGTTCTTCTCAAATTCGTTGTTTCCGTCTCTAAGTTTCAGCTCAACATCGAATGCAAATGTAGGAACTGGAAAAGGACCTGGAGGCCATCTGCTTAGACGTTCTGGAGATGACATATCTGAAAGTATATCAGTAGATGCGAGAGAGCTGGAGTCGAGCGAAAGTGAAATGTGCACAACAGCTTTTTGTGGCAATTCCGTAATGTCATCAAGGGAAGTAAGTTTCCCATCAAAGTCTGGATCTTCATACAGCAAACTGAAGTCAAGGTCTATTTCCAACTGTTCTTTTATAATCTTGACCAGTGCATCAACAGAGGCGGGTCGTGAACTGAGTTTTAATTTTCTAGCCCGGTCTGTCTCAACAACACGAAGGATCATGGGTTGTGGGGAGGCAGCTGCCATTGTGCTATGGAAACTTGAATGAATCGCTTGGGAGTCAGCAGCAGCAGCAGACCATCGATCTTGTATGCTGAGTGGGACTGTATCGTTGTGACCAGACTGCAGGTAGATGGACAGTGGACAGATGTGGTCCGGTCGACAGACAGCAGCTCAAGGACCTAAGGAGTAGTCATAAACACAACACAGAAAGCGTCATTATTAACATATACAGAATATGAACTTATACAGAATATAAACTGGTCAATTACACAACAAGTGAATAAAGACACAATAATCGATTAATAAAATAACTATTCACCTTCCGTTTCACTTGAATGAATCGCTTGGGAGTCAGCAGCAGCAGCAGACCATCGATCATATATGCTGAGAGTGGGACTGTATCATTGAGACCAGACTGTAGGTAGATGGACATATGTGGTTGTGTGGTTGACAGCTCATAGGACCTAAGATGTTCTATATACCAGGAGTCATAGTCTCGACACAGAAAAGAAACCTCGTTATTCACAAGGTAGATCTGTTCTATTTGGCTAAATGTAGACAGTCCACCACTGACTCTGACGGAGAGAAACATTCCACAGACATAGTCTGTGCCATCAATGGTTACCTTTGATGTCTGGTAGATTGTGTCACTAACTGTGTGTCCTCTAATGTGTACCTGAGCTACTGCTGGTAGAGATGAAACCAGAACAGAGTCAACCCTGGATGCCTGGGTTTTTGGCTTGAAATATGATGGTGAAGCAAGATGATATGCCATCATGTGTTGGTGTCTGATTGCCATCGTCTTCAAGATATTTTTGAAGTTTTGAGTGTCATGCACCACTCTTTTGAAAAAGCGGTGCTTGGCCTCAAATCGCATGGTCCAAACATGCAGCAGGGGTTAGTAGAGTTAGTAGGGACAGTAGGGTTAGTAGGGTTAGGGTTAGTAGGGTTAGTAGGGACAGTAGGGTTAGTAGGGTTAGT